>NW_005201391.1:333735-394472 GCF_000372725.1 Emiliania huxleyi CCMP1516 | reverse complement strand
TATTGCCGCGAGCCAGTGATGATGTGGCTCGCCCCGCGCCCTGTGTGATCAGCGCGGGGACCGGGGATGGGGGCGCGTGGAACCCATCCGATGGGAGGGTGCAGGGTGTGCTGCAGGGTGGAGAGAGGGAGTTAATCACAATCTTGCAAATTATCAGGCAATTCATGAAAGAATCATCTGTTCATTCAACACCGGCGGCGCGTGTGAAGAGATCGCACTCTCGGCGGCGCGGTTTAGCTCTTGCGGAGGAGCGCCTTGTCCGTGCCTCGCAGGCCGGTGAGATTGCTAGAGGTGGAGCATGCTGCTCTAGCCTCACATGTCACTTCCTGTTGTCTGTTGTTTGAGTTGTGCCCTTGTTTGTGCCCTTGGCACCGTGCTGAGGAGTGATTCTGAGATCAGGTTAGGCGACTGGCAGACATTTCAAAATCGAGGAGCGCTAGCGACGAGCCCCAGCGCCGGGGTTCGGGGCCGCGTAGGCCCCGAGATTTTTTGGCGCATTTGTGCTTTGAAAACACATTTTCCAAGCAAAAAGTGTGCTCTCTGATCTCCACAAAAGTCGTGCTGGAAGGCCCCGTTTGCCATTGGTATATACTGTTCGATATTGCCGGTTGGCTCTCCCCCTCTCGCTCACGCCCCGCGCCCCCTCTACCCCCCCCCCCCCCCCCGCCCCTCGACCCGCTACTTGGTATTGCTATAGTTGTGCTGCATCAGCCTGCGGTGCGACTCGTCAGAGATCGTAAGCTCAGCTCCTGGTGCCCGGAATTGACGCTGCCACTCGAGATCATGCTCCTGAACGAGTGAAGCTACCGGCAACGTGACGATCGCGTCCATCATCAGCTTGTAGCTTTTGCGGTCCTGCGCGTCGGAGGTAGAGAGATACCAATGCGCATCGACTACCAGCGTGCCTGTTTTTGATGGTTGTGTCACCCTGGACTTTGATCGCCTTTTTGGTCTTGTACGGGAGCTTTAGCGGCTTCAGCAGCCAGTACTTGCGCGCGCCGCGTTCATCGTAGGACGCGTATGCAGCGTAGAGGCAATGCCCCTCTAGGTGCATGCCGCGCGCAAAAACCTCCGTCTTGGCCTTGATCACTTGCTTCTGCTGAGTGATACCAGAGGCCTCGTGAATAGTTTGTTGCACGAATTTGCCGACGGTGCTCATGTACGGGCAGCTCGAGTACTCAGAGTTGACAGCAACGGGCTGACGACAGGATGGGCAGGCGCAGGGGTAGGTGCGCGTGTACAGCAGCTCGGGCCTAGACGGATCGACACCGGCAAAGTCATATGTCGAGTTGCTCCCAGGGATAGAGTCGGCATCCACATCAGCTGTGTCGTCCAGGATAGCATGGTACTGCCCCTTCTCCGCCAAAGTACCAACCGGAACCTGCCCCGTCAGACCACGCACCCCTGCCGCCGCGTAGTAGAGCCAAAAGTAGTTGCTCGCGCTGAACATTCCTGGCTCGCGTGCCTTCTGCTGAACCGTCTTCATGAGACCCTCGGTGCTCGCCTCAGTGCCCGGCGCCTGCGTCAAAATCTGAACAGAGCGTGGGGCCCTCGCCCGTTTGGGCGGCTCAGTGCTACTCACTAATGTCCGTTTCTCCCCAGCCGATGCTGGCGAGATTTCGACATCGGGAGCATCGGCCTGCTCCTCAGAGTGGTCAGCTCCGATCCTAGCACCGCTCGCATCGAACAGAAAATCATCAAAGATCTCCTCGTCCGGCTCGACATCGAGCTGCGCGGCTCTGGCTGCCTCCTCGGCGACCGCCTTCGCCTCCTCGCCATCATCGCCGTCATCGTCGTCGTCATCGTCGTCGTCGTCGTCGTCATCATCACCTCCATCGCCGTCGCCGGCATCGCCGCCCTTGTCCTCAGCGGCAGCGGCGACGGCGCTGCCCTCGCCCCCCCCCTCGGTGGCAGCAGCGCTGCTCTCGGCGCCACCCTCGGCGCGGCCATCTGCTGCGCCGCCCTCGACTGCCTCCTTCGGCGCCTCGATTCCTGCCTCGGCCATCCGTGCTCTGATAGCAGCGGCCGACTCCTCGGTAGTCGCGCTCGCAAGTGCCGCAACGGCCGCCTCCTTCTCAGCCGCTGACTCGGCTGCTGACAACGGAGGCGGCGGGGGAACATCGGGTAGCCCACCGACAATTTCTTTGGCGGTTGACGCCCGACGCGGTCTCGGTAGCTTTGTAGCACAAAAGTAGTAGACATCATGGGTCGAGGGTAGCCGAGCCTTTTGGTTGCGCTCAGCCGTGCGACAAAGGTGCTTGGCGTCCTTGCCATACGCATCATGCGGCCCCTTGAAATGGTGCGAGGCGGCAAAGCGGTGCACGAGCTGTACGCCGTGCATCTGCGAGGGGAACTGAGCGATGCGAACAAAATTCCTCCGCCCTTTGTACTGGCTACGGCAGCCGTCAGAGAAGACATAGACGCGAGTGAGATTGAGCTTCTCACGGTAGTATGTGACGATGTCATCGAGTGCCTGATTATGGAAGAGTGAGGAGCCCTTTGCCTCGGAAAAAATACGCCACACGTCGGTCGTAACTTCGCGCTTGCCGTTGACGATACGGGGGGAGTGCGTGACTACGAAAACGTCCATATTGCTGCGCCCTGGGTGCTCACATGTGCGCGTGGAGTGCGCCTTATGCTCGTACTGCGCGGAGAAATCTGTCGAGATGCACATTTCAGTCTCGCCAAAGGTAGCGTAGGTCAAATGGCGTGCGTGCGTGTTCCATCGATCGGTCCAGTCGTGTGGAGACCAGTCGGCAAACAGCTTTCCCAGCCGCTCCATCAGCTGCTTGCGAGTCCCCTTCACGGTCACAAGCTCGTCTTGAAAGGAGCGGCCGTCCGGGTCGAGACGCGGCTGATACTCCTTCCATTCGGCGTCACAATCGTTGCTGTACTCGATCGGGCAAGCGGGCATCATCACGTCATAGCCACATTTGGTGCAGTTGCCGCAAACGTCGCCACCATCTTCGTCGTCGCTCTCGTCACCCGAGCAAAGGTCAGGGATGGCCTCGGACGGCAGCTCTGCACGGCAGCACTGTCGGCGGTAGAAGTTGACCTCGCCGTCAGTCTGCTTCGGACCGGCCCTAATTGCGAGCTCGGGGAAGCTAGCTTGACCGCAGGGACTGTGCACAAACTGTCGAAACTTCCCGAGGGAGCCCGATGCCTGACGGTAGGCAGAACCCTTGGCGCAGCTACCGCACGGACACGGTGCGGCCCCTTCCTTGTCATTCTCACGGTGCCATTTCGCACGTTGGGCATGCCACCCACGGAGCGTCTCCCGCATGAGAGTACACGTCGGGCAGGCACATTCCTGAAAGTCGCTCTTTTTGATGCAGAAGCATTTGGACTGTAGAAAGATGTCCTTTTTGAACGCCAAGGCCCCGGGCGTGGCCAGGTACTGCTGGTAGTCGACACTTTTGAAGAAATCTTCCGCAATCTGCTCGTCGGTGTCGTACTGAACGTGGCGCCAATGCTCGCGGTAGAACGGCTGGCCTGTTGATGCATTCACCTCGCGGTTGCGCACTTTATTTCCGACGTTCGTGTCGAGCCGCGTTGCTTTGTGCCAATAGTCAACGCAGACACGCCGGCCAAGGCCCCGAAAATCTTTGCGTTGCTTGCGCGAGATTTTATTCGCGCTAGAGAAGGCGCCGACCGACCCGTCATTCTGCAGATTGCGTCGCTGAGCACTATCGACCTGACTCCATTGAATCCCGAGCAACTCCCCGATGCACCTCATGAGGTGATCGTTGGTGGCATCATCCGGCACAAGAGCGGCGACAATGGTCTGAAAGCTCTGATGGTCTTCGAGGGAGCGTGTACCATGGGTCGGCGTGAGCTGTTTGAGTACACCTTTTGCGTGAGCAAGCATCTTCGCCGACGCCTCCGTCAATTTCTGAACTCGATCGGCGTGTCTTCCCGACTCCCCGAATAGCCGCTGGACTGCAGGACGCACTGTGAGCTGAGCTGATAGCAGCCTCGTTCGGCCAACCCGACCGCCACCACAGGCAAAGAGCTCCTGTTCGAGATGTCCTAAAAGCCGGTCGACCTGCCGATCGGTCAATCCGATGTCCGTTGCATTCTTTGGCACCGAAGCCGCGAGGTCATCATGCAACCCTGGATCCCTTGCGGACTCCGCAGAGCCAAGGCTCTGGAGCAGCTTGGCACCACTCGCACGCAAGCGAGGTCCGACATGCTCAGTCAAATCCTTCCATCGAGCAGACACGCTGTCCCTCTCAGCCGCCAGTTCCTCCTTCTCAGCCTCGAGTCTCTGCTTCTCGCTCTGTGCCCGCGAAAAATTGCCGCGAGCACTCAGCCAGTTCGTACCGCCGAGCTGCTGCTTCAGTTTGTCGGCTAAACTCTTTGCCGCGGCCAAAGATGCCTGCAACTCGCACACGACTTGCTCGCAATCACTGAGCTCGGCCGTCAATGAAGTGTTCTCTGCATCCCGACAGGCGCCCTCCTCGAGACGGGTGATCAGATTCTCTACGACAGCGCTCACTTCCAAAGCAGTGCGATTCTCGGATTGAATTTCCTCGACAAGTGCAGCCACTTGATCCGCCGGCATCGGCTCGTCAGGGACGACTTCGCATGTCATCTCGGTCGGACATGCGCCGCCCGCGCATCCGCAGCCGAAGGAGTGAGCAAATGTCATCTGGCTGACGAGGCTGGCAGGGCTGGCAGGTCTGCGCGCGACCGCCGCCGCCGCCGGCGACAGATTACCAGGCCGCACACGCACGCTCTCGCCGCCGCCCTCAAGCTCCACCGCGTACCGCCCGCCCTCAAAGCTCTGAGCCACGCCCCGCTGCCCGTTCAGCTCGGGGCGGGCCGAGAGTCCGCCGAGCACGACCCGCTGGCCGAGCAGCGGCGCGTCTGCAGCTGCCGCTGCCGCCGGCTGGATGGGAGCAGTGACGGCGGAGGCGGCGGGTGAGGCGCTCGAATTTGACGTCGCGTTGGCGCCGCCGACAGCAGTGGTAGTGTCGGAGGGAGCGGCGGGGTTCGGGTCATCGGCAGTGGAGGCGTTCGCCGCCAGTGCCGCCACAGAGGCGACGATGTCGAAGTCCGCGGCGGCAAACCGCTGGTGATGCACCGAGGGAGCACCGGCGGCCGCCAATGTGAGCAGGGTCAGAGAACCTCTGTTGAATGTTGGCGGTGCCGAGGCGGGCCGTCGTGGGATCGTGGCATCGATACGGCCCCTCGCTCCGAGAGAGGTACCACCCGTGAGGCGAGGCGGTGAGATGCTGCGCGACAAAGGAGGAGCGGGGGCGGAGCTTGCAGCGGCCCAAGAGGTGACAAAGGACTGCACCGTCTGAGAGGCGACGTCGCAAGCGGCTATGAAGGCGGCAGCCGGGGCGAAGGCAGTAGAAGAGGCAGCGCCGGCAGGGTCGCCTGCGGGCTCACGCTGGTTGAGGCTAGCGATGGCTTCTGCATATCCCGCTGGCAGCACAGCTCCCGCGAACGGTTCAGGCACTGCAGCAAGTGGCTGGGTTCTTGCCGCCAGCTCCACGAGGCTCGCACCGTCCGCGATTTGAGCCTCTGGGAACAGCGGCGGGCCGATTTTCCCGCCACCCTTGTAAGACCAGCCCCCTTTCGTTTTCTTGACCTTTCCATTGCAAAGATTTTTGACTGCATCTCGCTCCACTGATGGGTCGAGCTGCCTGACCTGACCCCATCGATGATCAATGTCGCCAACGACTGGCACGAGTCCATACTCGTTGTGCTCCAGCCACGACACACTGCCATAGAGCTGCCAGTTGTGTCGACAGTCCGACCCAGTCCGGCCATCCAGCCCAACCGCCTGGATGCCGAGGAGTTGGCGCAGATTCTTTGCGACTGGGTCACCTGGCAGCTCGAGCCGTTTGACCAGCGCCTCGAACGCATCTCTGTCGGGGATGCGGTAGGCGATGCGATCGGGCGAGACAAGGACCTTCATCGTCGCCTGCGCCGGCGTACATTGGCGCTCAGCGGGGCGGCTTTCCGAGCGCATTGCCAGTGCGGCGGCGGCCAGAGGGCTTCTGTGTGCCGACACCGCGGAGCGGGCGCACCGAGGAGAGGCCGAGGGTCAGCACCGCGGCCAGCCACAGCATTGAGGGCGGCAGAGGGCCGCAGCACGCTCGCAGGCAGCCGGCCGCTTCGAGCGGGCGCCCCCAGCTTCGAGCGGGCGCCCCCAGCTTCGAGCGGGCGCCCGGGGCGGGTTCCCCGCTTCGAACGGGCAGATGCGGCCGGGGATTCGCTTTCTGAAATGTCTGCCTCCAAAGGGGAAACGACTAACCTGATCTCAGAATCACTCGGAGTGCTGGGGGGGGCGACAGGAAGGATGTGGCCCTGAGTTATGTGTACGCCGACTCAGGGTGTGTGGCAGCCAGCTGGCTGTGTGTCTTGTGAGCCTGTTTGTGTCTGTGTGTCGCTCGTGCGTGTCGTCATCATCTGTCTAGCGTCCACCCATACCGCGTTGGTGTCCAGTCCGAGCCTGGCTGTTCTTCACCTTTCTACCTACCTACCTAGCTCTTGCGGAGGAGCGCCTTGTCTGTCTGTACCAAATGATCTCGTCAGCGAGAATGATGTGGGTGTGACTACGTGATTAGCTTGACTTCGGTCGGTGTGCGTACTCCTGATGTTTTGTCGTGTTCGTTTTGTCGTTTGTCGCATGCGTCTATGTGGTAAGTGCCGCGCCCGCGCTGCATGTCTGTTCTGGTGTGCGAGCTGTATTTGTCGAATATCTGATGAAGCATCGCTGCGGCAGCACGCACTTGGAGCAGCCCATCATTTTTTCTTTCGGCGATTATACTCCGTCGGGCAGGCCCGGCTAGTTTTTGTCCAGCGCGCACCCGCCGAGCCATGTGGCGCCAGCCGCGCCGAGCCATGTGGCGCCGAGTCGCTGCAGACAGCTGGCTGCAGCCCAGCTTGCGGCCGCTGCAGCCGCGCCGCCTCCTCCGCTGCCTGCGCCGAGCTTCGGGTGCGCGCAGCAGGCTTGCTCTCTCCCTCGCCGGCGGCTTTGCTGCAGCCGCCGCCTCGACGGCATACTCCTCTACAGCAGAGGCGGAGCAAGCGGCAGGCGAACGCCGTGCGTTTGAGTCCGATTGTATCATGGGTGAGGAACTCGGCGCGGGCGCCTTCGGCACAGTCTTCAAGGCGACGCACAAGAAGACGGGCAAGGTGTATGCGGTCAAGGTGATGCGGCGGCGGCGGTCGACGGAGGAGATAGTGCGTCGGGAGGTTGCGATGCTGCAGCGAGTGGGTCTTCATATTGGCGTGGCCGAGCTCGTGGACCACTTCGAGAGCGACGACAACTTCTACCTCGTCATGGAGCTGGTCACGGGAGGCGAGCTCTTCGACGCGCTCATCGACAACGGCGCCTTCTCCGAGCAGCAGGCCGCGGACGTGATCCGGCAGGTGGCGGACGCGGCGGCATTCCTGCACGCGCAGGGGCTGTGTCACGCGGACATCAAGCCGGAGAACCTGCTGCTCACCGAGCGCGGCCCCGGCGGCCTGATCAAGCTCGTCGACTTTGGGCTCGCCACCGAGCTGCGAAGCCCGAAGAGGAGCAAGCCGGGCACCTGGGCGTACTGGCCGCCCGAAGCGTTTGGCGACGGCTCGTCGTGCGGCAAGCCGACTGATATGTGGGCGATCGGGGTCGTCCTCTTCATCCTCCTCTCGGGCTACCACCCGTTTGACCCGAGCGGCAAGGCCGACGATGCGGCGCTGCAGTCGTGCATCCTCAAGGGGGAGCCCGATTGGGACGACCCAGCGTGGGCGCACGACTCGCCGGAGGCGAAAGCGGCATGGAGCACACGTCCGTGAGATTCCCACGACTTTTCCCACAGGAGCGGATCTCTTCCGAGGCGAGGAACCTCATCTCCGCGCTCCTCCGAAGCGACCCGGAGCGGCGGCTATCCATCGAGCAGCTGCTGCAGGAGCCGTGGCTGCGCAGCGGTGGCGCGCGAACCGAGCCGCTCCCGCAGTCGGACGACCGGTTGAGGCGGTTCCGCGAGTCGACGGCGCCGTTGAGGGCGGCCGTCTTTGCCACCATCCTCCAGCAGCACGTGAACGAGCGGCCATTGGCCGACGAGGGCGGCAATGGCGGCGGCAACGGCGGCGGCGGCGACGGACGCGGCGACGGGGGCGGCGACGGGGGCGGCGCCGACTCGCTTGCGGCCAGCAATGGCGCCCGCGCAGGGTACGGGGGCTTTGGACTCCCGTGGGCTCGCGTGAGTAGTTTCCTCGGCGGCGGCGCTGAGCACGCAGGAGGCGGGGGTGGCGACGGGGCTGCTCTGCGGAAGTTTGAGTCGCGGAGGAGCGCGGAGACGCTCGAGGCGCGGCCTTGGCGCCGTGTCTCGGAGCCGTTGCTGAGCCTGTCTGTAGGAGCGGGCGTATGCTGGAGGCGAGCATGCTCGGCGAGGCCTTCAAGGTCTTCGATCCCGACGGCAAGGGCTACATCACGGAGGACGACCTCGGCCGCGTGATGGCGTCGCTCGGCAAGTCGGACGCGTCGGCGCAGGAGCTGCACGAGACGATGGCACAGGCGGCGCGCGCGGACCGCGAGCACAAGCGCGTGCTCTACGGTGATTTCATCGAGCTGATGAGCTCGACGGAGCGGCGCCGCTTCCGGGAGGGCGAGGTCATGTTCCGCCAGGGCGATCCGGCGGACGGATTCTACCTCCTGCTGTCCGGCTCCATCGACGTCATCAAGCAGGAGGAGGAGGGTGGTGGCGGCGGCGGCAAGAGCGGCAGGACGGTCGACACGCTCTTCGCGGGAGAGTACTTTGGCGAGACGGCGCTGCTCTCGCATGCGCCGCGGCAGGCGGCCACAGACCACCCACCCACCCACACAAAACACTCACACCCCTCACCCACGCGCACTGGGCCTTGCTATTCAAGTGCGTGGGGCTCCTAGAGCCGCTGGGGAGAGCCCACCCTTGGGCCCAACGCGAGCGTGTGGAGACGTCGACTTGACCCCAGGCGACCATGCGCTGCCGCGAGCCGGTCGAGGTCCTCCGCCTCTCGCGCGAGGACTTCGAGGCCGGGTTCGTGCAGCAGAGCACGGGCGGCGGCGCGGCGCGGCCGTGCGGGAAGACGGAGGCGATGGCGAGCGCAGAGGCGACTGCGCGGCAGGCGCTCGGCTTCATCCAGATGGTCTCGAGCATGCAGCGCTCCACCCTCCGCCACGGGGAGACCGCCTTTGTCGAGGGCGACGTCGGCGACCGCTTTTTCATCATCGAGGATGGGCACATCACCGTCGAGCGCAACGGCGTCGTCCTCAACAACCTCGAGGCGGGCGGCTGCTTCGGCGAGCTCGCGCTACTCACGGGGGCGCCGCGCAACGCGACTGTCCGGTGCACTTCGGAAAGGTGCCGCTTGCTCTCGATGGGAGTCGCGGACTTTTCGCGCCTCATGCGCCGCTCCGCCGCGGTCCATTCGGACATTGAGACCCTGGCTCGGACGCGAAGTGCCACCCATCCAGCTGCAGGCGATCCTCACGGCACGCAGGGCCACGCTGCCGCAAAGGGGTGATGCTGCGGCCCCAGCATAGAGCCGTAGCGAGATAGAGTAGGCGGCCAGGCTATAGCTCGAAAACCTCACGAACCAGGAGACAGTTTTTGTTTTCGCAAAAAGATTAAGTCCCTTTCCGTGTGGCAAAAAAGCGAAAATTCTTCTTTCCGCCGTCGTGGGCCTCAGGCCGCCGCCTCTACTCGCCACGCACCGCTAGCGCCAATTTCTTCATTTCGCACGCGCCTTAGTGCGGGCCGACCGTTGTTCATGTCGGGCCGTCGTCTGTTCGGCGGCCGCCTGGCACTCGACGTGACGCCGAAGTTGGCGCCGGAACCCAACTCAAAGGGACCTCGCAAAGGCCAGCTTCCTGGCGAGTCGTTCTGCCACATCTGCATAGCAGAGCGGGGGCTGTATGCGTGGCGAGACCAGCGCAAGGTCGAGCCAGGCTTCAACTTTTCGAACATGACAGCCATTGGCTGTGGCGGCTGCGGCAACTGCGACACCTGTGTCCCTGCCCTGGCGTGCAACGGCCAAGTCGCGGCGTTTGTGAAGCCGGGCCGAGACGGGCGTGACCTCTCGCGCGTGATGAAGGGGTTTAACACCGGATTCTACCCGGTCCACCTCGGCTGCTTTGCTCGCCGCTCGCTTGCGGTTGACTACGCGACACGCGAGGCCGAGTGCCAGGTGAGTGGCGTCAAGATTGCAAAGGGCGAACTTCGTCTGCTGGTGGTTGTGCCCAAGTACTTTGGCGAGGCAGATGCGCCCGTGCGGCTGCGCCTGCACGGCGCCCGCGCCTTCCTTCGCGCGCTGTGGAGCGAGCACAAGGGTTTCGACGTGAGCGCTATCCAGGGCGTGGACCACGTTGCCGAGGCACAGCGCGCGTGGGTGCTAGCCGCGCTCCGAGGTGAGGAGGGGCCAGAGCGCCCGCCACCTGCGGCGGCGCCGTCGCAGTACGACTTCAAGGTCGGCTTTGTGCGCAACTGCCCGGGCGGCGGTGCAGAGTGCAAGTCGGCGGGCAGCTGCACGGGCCGGAAACAGAAGCGGCGAGATGGTGCGTCGTCGGCACCAGTGTCAGCGCCCGCGAAGCAAGCGAAGCTAGCTGCTTTCCTCGGCGGCGCGTAGCTCCTTTTCTTTTATAGCACGCACCTGCCCGCACTGCGGTTGCGATTCGTGAATTCTTTCCTCGTGTCGAGTCCACCAGGCGCGCGTCCACGTGTGCCCAATCCCTTCAACTCCCTCCCAACTCCCTCCATGTCGGACGCGTTTTCGGTCTTTGACGACGACTGCGCCGCTGCTCCCGCACCACTTCTGCCGCGCGCCAGCGCGCACCCTCACTTTGCCGATTTGGCGGTCTGGCCGCCTATGGCGGCCTCCTCCACTGCGCCCGAGGAGGGAGCATCATCCTCCGACGACGCGTTGCGTGGCTTTGCCGACGCACACGCCGCCGTCACTGCGAGCGGGCTGCGCAAGAGCCGCAGCCCATACGCAAAGGCCTGCGCCGCCTCGCTCCTGTCTGCGCGAGATGCCTTTGCGAGCGGTGGATGGGCAGCGCCCGAACTGCTCAAGCACGCCCGCGCCGCGCGCGGCTTGTGCGCGGCTACGCTCGAGGAGAGCAACTGGGACCTGCCGTGCTGGCAGGAGGCCAATCTGCTGGCCCTCTGCTTCGAGCTCGCAGCAGTCCTGCCAGCCCATGTCGCCCACGCCGCCACCCACTCCAACGCCGCTGCCAACGCCGCCGCCGCCACCACCACCGCCATCGACGTCTCCGACGCCACCGACGGCGCCGCCGCCATCGGCGAGCTTGCAATTGCGACCTTCAACCTCGCCATCTCCTCCGGATGCCACCAGCAAGGCGCCGGAGCTTGTCCACCTTGGGTTCCACTTGCGCGCTTGATTGTGACTGTTGCTTGAAGGCGCGCCTGCCCCTCCGTGGCTCCCGTGCGTCCGCTCGCTGCTGCAGCGGGCCGAGGCGGCGGTGGGCTCCGCATGGCCACCTGGCGGAGGCGGCGGACTCTGCGGTGGCGGAGGAGGCGGAGGAGACGCGGCGGTGTGGACCATCCCGACAGCGCCGCCCGCCGCGCTGACGCCCGCCATCGACGAGGCGCGCCGACTGCAGACGGTGGCGTCGCGGAGTCTCGGCAACCTCTGGGGGCCTTCTGCGAGCCTTCTCGGACGCCTTCGTGTAGGTCGACTCGGCCAGTCTGACCCTGGCCGACTTCTTCGTCCGCCACTTGCAGAAGGGCGCGCCGCTGCTGCTGCGCGGACACCTCGCCGCCGAGGAGCGCGATGCAGCGAGATGCAGCGAGATGCAGCGAGATGCAGCGAGATGCAGCGAGATGCAGCGAGATGCAGCGAGATGCAGCGAGATGTAGCGAGATGCAGCGAGATGTAGCGAGGTGGAGCGAGATGGAGCGAGATTGCTGCTCGGCCCCTCTGCCGCCGAGGAGTGGGGCGCGCGTGCGCTGCTCTGCCGATTCGAAGCATTACACGGACCGTTGCCGTCTCTGGGCCCTTCGGTAGGAGTGGGGCGCGCTCGCCTACTTCTCCGACTTGCGCGCGCTGCACGCTGACGCGGGCGAGCGGCTCGTCCCGGTCTCGCTGGGCAGCCCACTCGTCGGGCACGGGGGCGCCGCCTTCTCTCCTCTTCTCGCCTCGTCTCGTCCTCCCGCCTGTCCATCCACCCCCTCTCTGCTCTCTGCTCTCTTTCCCTCTCGCTGGCGCCGTCCGCTGGCCGTAGAAGCTGACCAGAGGTGGCGGTGCTTTGGGCACGGCAGGAGTCGTCCACTGGCCGCTGCGCAAGCTCATCGAGGAGCACTTGCTCCCCTCCAACGCGACGCACGGGCTGCCCCGGCCCGAGGGGTGCGCGCTCGACCTCGAGCCGCTCTGCAAGGCGCGACGCCCCTGCGTCGCGTCGCCGCGCCCCTCCACCACCCGCGATCCAGCGCCTCCTCATTTCAGCAAGAGGGGTTGGCGTCGCGCCGCAGGTGGCGTACATGTCGCAGCACCACCTCCTTCACCAGCACCCGGCGCTGCAGCGGCTGCTCGCCGTCCCTCCCCACACGCTGGGCCGGCCCCTCTCCCCGACCAACGTCTGGATCGGCACGCGCGGCACCGTCACGTCGCTGCACTCGGACCCGTCCGACAACCTGCTCTGCCAGGTGGCCTTGCATCACAAAATGCCGCCCTGCCTATCTGGCTGGGACGTGTAGATGCGGGGGAGAGCCCACCCTTGCCCCGCACTCTCGTGTGGGAGAGTGTGCCTCACCCTTGCCTGAAATCCGCCAGGTGGCCGGCTACAAGTACATCCGGCTGTACGGCCTCAGCGAGACGCCCAAGCTGCACGCCACCACGCTGCGCTCAAAAAACACCAACAGCTTTGGCACGTCGCCCGTCCGCGTCGAGGCGGACCCACTGCCGACCGCGCACGCGTCGGCCGCCGACGCCGCCTACGTCGAGACCATCCTCGCGCCAGGCGACATGCTGTTCATCCCCAAGAGCGTCTGGCATTATGTGCGCAGCCTCACCACGAGCGTGAGCGTGAACTACTGGTTCTGAGTGTCGATGGGGTGTGAAAGTCCGTTAAAGCAAAAAAGATGCGGGCGCGGGCCGCGGAGCCGGCGCGCCGCCCGCCCGCGCATCGTCGGCGTGCTCCGGGGGGGCGCGGCGGCCGGCGCGGCCGCAGCGCGCAGCGCCCCCAGCGGTGTGCCCCGGGGCCCCCCCGCGTCCCCGCGGCGGGTGGAGACTCCCCCGCCGGCGGGGCGAGGGGGAGATTGAGTCGAGAGCGACGGAGAGCCCAATGCGTGTGGCACACTGTGCGCAGTCACGGCGGAACCGACAACCGTGAAGCAACCGATAACTCGGTGACCGAGAGAGTCAGACGATAGAGTGCCGTGTGCGGTGTGGGAATATCGAGAAAAGTAGAACGGATAGGGGACCCGACGAGACCTCCCCACAAGCCTCCGGATGGAGAGACAAGTGCCTTCCGGGCTCCCGAATATCTTAACACCTTATTCTCTTGTTTTCGCCGCCGCCAGCAGCGTGTGCAGCTCAGCCGAGACCTCCGCATCGGTGTAGAGGTCAGTTGGGTATGCCTTGAGCTGTCCCTCGATAAATTCGGCCTTGCTGATCAGGCCATCGCCGCCGTCCAGAGCAGGACCGGCGTGCCTACAGGGATGGGCGCGGTGAAGAAAATCTCAACAGAAAGGTCTCCACAGAAAGGTCACGGCCGTGTTGAGTGACGCCGGAATGAGGGTCCATTCCCGCACAGCGGTCAGATGTTTGGCAGTAACGCAGCATCTAGACGGTCCGACCCACTGTCGAGCCAGTCGAACGCGCTGCTGCCGCCGGAATGGTGACCCAGCGCCGCCTTGAGCTCAGCAGGCGTCAGGCTACCCGAGCCGTCTGCGTCTGCCAGCTCAAACAGCTCGCTCAGCACTGCCTCGTGACTATTGGATTCCTGCAGCTCGGGTTCTTCTCCAGCCGGGGTCGGGCATCCGGGGTCTTCTGGTTGTGATTTCGAGCCGCAGCCGCCCATTACGTGCACACACCGCAACACGTGCGGCTCGTCCGTCCCTCCGGCGACGCGGTACGGCTCCGCCGGTCGAGTTTTCTTTTTTTAGGGGTTGCGGTCTACCGGCGCAACTTTTAGGGTCGGACCTTGAGACTGCTTCGGGAATCAGGAATCAGTTCCCATCACAAGGATGCTCTCTGTGTCAACACAATGTGATCTGTGATCTGTGAGGGTCCCGCCCGCGGGGCGCATTTTGTATACCGAGGCGGTGCCCGGTGCCGAGCGCAGGCAGAGCCCACAGGTCGGACCTTAAGACAGCATTGTAGATCCCTGGGCGAGGGTGATGGCGTCCCCGTCGGGAAGGGCTGACACAATGTGATCAATGTGTAGTTCTTCGGGCTTCTTCCACGCGCGGCTGACCTCTCGTCCAATTAGGCTCAACAAAGAAAGCTCTTGACCTCAACAACAGTGGCAGTTGCGATGTTGCTTGTGTTGTTGTTCGGGCTCTCGCCAGCGTTGGTCGGTCGGTCGCTACCGCGGTGGCCGGTGGGCATGCAGCCGGGGTCTGGGCGAGGACTCGCTCCAGCGTGGGCGACCTGCGCAGCGCGTGCGGTGTGCTGCTGCCTCATCGGTCATCGCCCTCTCGTTGCTGCAGATCTCGTCACGCGCTGGAAGGCCGCTCGCGAATGCTAACGGTCGGAGGCAGGGAGGGAGGCGCTGCTGTGCGGCCGGCTCGAGCCGCGGCTCCTCGCAGCGCCTCTTATTCCTACACATTCGACTTCCTTTCTCGCCTTCCACCGCCTTGTGTCCCCAGCTCAGCCACCCATGGATCCCGCCCCACTTTCCAAACACCGCTCGGTCCGGACGCGATTCGTCCTTCACGCTGGTCGAATAGTCCGTAGCGCGTCAGAGATGGCGAAGCGGCGGCCCCTGCGGTACAGGCACCGGTGAAACACCGCGTGCTCACACGGCCACCCGTACACATTGTCGGTGACCGAGGCCGCGTCTGTCTTGGACAGCGTTAGGTCCGACCCATGCACGCGGTTGTACGAGCACTCTGCGGAGAGGAAGACGTCGCCGCGGTAGACGCCAAAGCCGCCAAAGGCGGACTGCACAGCCATCGGCGTCCGGAATTTGGCTTGGCGTATCCGGGCGAGGAAGGCGCCGTCGAAGTGCCCCGCCTCGTCTACGCTAGCAAAGGTATCATAGTAGACGCCGGACCCGCCTGGGACACGGCGGTGAAGCGACCATTTAGAGGGCGGTAGTTGCGTCGTGGTCATGAGGGGGGCGAGGGAGGCGATGCGGCGAGGGCCAGTCACGTGCGAGAGAGGCTGCAGGGAGTTGAGAGGTGGCCAGGAGGGGGAGCGGGAGCCCTCACCTTCGCGGCCGAGGGAAAAGACGGCGTGGTACCGCGGCAGCTCCAACCGCAGCGCGCGCCGGAACTGTACGGCGGTGGGGAGCTCGACGTCACCGTCGAACAGGACCACCACCTTCGCATCGGGTGCGCGCACGGCGATGTGCTGCTTGAACTGCTGGCGGATGGCGGCGAGGCGGCACGCGCGGTTCCCGCCAGGGCAGAGCTTCCCATCGCAACGCGGCCACGCCTGCGTCGAGTTGTCGGCGGGGAATGTCTGGTCAACAAGCTCGCTCCTCGCAAACGTACCGCGCAGCGACAGCGCGGCCGAGCGCCACGCGTCCCGTGTGCGGTCAGTCGAGCCCGACTCGTAGACGTAGAGGTGGTGGCGCGCGCCCGGGGTGGTGTTGGCGTAGCCGCGCAGCGCGGCGACGCACCTCGCCACGTGTTCCTCGGCGTTGCGGACCGTGGTGGCAAACACGATGGGCGACGGCATTGTGTCTTGTTGGACGGATCGCACGATACTCAACGATGATGTGATGGACGCACGAAAACTTCGCGTTCGAAATTATTTTTATGCACGTAATAAAATAATAGGAGAGCGGCGCAGCGCGCACACACATAGACAAACGCACGTCAAACACTCTCAAGCAAACCAGCACATAAAGCGCGATCGACGACAGCGCCGCCTCGGTCGTTGCTCAAAAGAGACAGGCTAGCTCGCCGCCTGTGGCCTCCCCGCCTCGGAGGGTCGAAACACCCGCCGCCCACTTCCGCACCCACATCCTCCCTAATCCGGGCCCCTTTCAACCCTACGCACGACTCAGCCGCCCCCTCCTACGCCGTCGCCGCCGCAGGCTCCGGCGCGGCCTCGGCCTCGGCCGCCACCGCGGCCTCCTCGAGCAGCAGCGCCTACATAGCAACCAAATCACACTCCTAGCAACCATGTCATCGCCATCGCGGCCTCCTAAAGCGGCGGCGCCGACGGCGTCCAGTACGTGCCGTTCGGGTGCTCGGCGCCGTACCTCTGCAGGTCGGCCGCAAGCTTGGGCAAGCCTCCCTCGCGGATGTGCCTCGCCTACGAGCGACCGTGCTGGCAGTCCACGCGGCGCCACGCCTTCAAGCCGCGGGCGGGGGGGGGGGAGAGGGCAGGAGAGGGCAGGAGAGGGCAGGAGAGGGCAGGAGAGGGCAGGAGAGGGCAGGAGAGGGCAGGAGAGGGCAGGAGAGGGGAGGGGAGGAGAGGGCAGGGCAGGAGAGGAGAGGGGAGGGGAGGGGAGGGGAGGGGAGGGGAGGGGAGGAGAGGGCTGGAGAGGAGAGGAGGAGGCCACGCGCCCAGTGCATCGGCCCGCCGAGGCGGCGCGGGAAGCCGTAGCCGTACAGGAAGACGATGTCGATGTCCGACTCGCGCTGCGCGATCCCCTCCTCGAGGCACTTGAAGCCTTCGTTCACCATCGGCAGCATGCAGCGGTCGAGCACCTCCTCGGCCGAGATGGCGCGCCGCGTCACGCCCTGCTCCGCCGAGAACTTCTCGATGAAGTCGGCCACCCACGGGTCGTCGACCGGGTTGCGGCCGGCCGCGTAGTCGTACCAGCCCGCCTTGGTCTTCTGGCCGAGCCGCCCCGCCTCTGCGATCCGGTCTGCGAGCAGCGGGTAGCGGTCCGCGGGCCCGTACAGGTCTGGCTGGTCCTTGCGTATGTTGTACCCGATGTCGATACCCGCGAGGTCCTGCATCTGCAACGGCCCCATGGCGAGGCCGAGCGCGCGCACGGGCGCGTCGACGTCGCGCGGCACGCAGCCCTCCTCGAGCAGGAAGTAGGACTCGCGGCAGTAGCCCTCGATCATGCGGTTGCCGATGAAGCCGAAGCAGTTGCCCGCAAGCACCGCCTTCTTGCCGAGCTTCTTGCCCATCGCCATCACCGTGGCGAGCGTCTCGCCCGAGGACGCAGACCCGCGCACGTTCTCGAGCAGCGGCATGATATTGGCGGGCGAGAAGAAGTGCGTGCCGCACACGTCCTGCGGCCGCGAGGTGGCCGAAGCGATCTTGTCGATGTCGAGCGTCGACGTGTTTGTGCAGAGCAGCGCGCCCGGCTTGGCGATCGCGTCCAGCTCCTTGAAGATGGCCTTCTTCAGCTCGAGCCGCTCAAAGACCGCCTCGACGTACAGGTCCGCCTAGGCTCGGGCCAAGCGAGGGTGGCCTCAGGGGGCCCCCCTCCCGCCTCGACGCGAACGGAACACTGTCCCGCCGTGGAGCAGGCGGGGTCTACTATTACTACCACTACTACTACTACTACTACTACCACTACTACCACTACCACTACTACTGCTACTACTACTACTACCCACTACTACCACTGCTACTACTACTACTACTACTGCTACTACTACTGCTACTACTACTGCTACTACTAGTACTACTGTCCCGCCGTGGAGCAGGCGGGGTCGTCGAGCGAGGTGGCCGTGGAGATGCACCGCATCCGCGCGCCAAGCTTGTCCTCGCTCAGCTTGCCTGCAGGGAGGCTCCAGGAGGTGTCATGGACGGGCCGTGGACAGGGCATGCAAGGCGCCTCGCTCAGCGTGCCCTTCGCGACGTTCGCCTCGTACGCCGCGCGGATCCCGCCGATGCGTGTCTCGAGCGCCTGTGGGAAGGCGCCGGGAAGTGTCACGGACAGGTCGTGGAAGTGTCACGGACAGGTCGTGGACGGACCCCGCCGATGCGCGTGCCTGAGTGACGTACGCTCAGGACGTGTGGCAGCCCAGCTGGCTGGGTGTCTTGTCTGCGTGTGTGTCGCTCCCGTGTGACCGTCTCCGCTTCCCGCTTGCGTCCACCATACCCCGCCGCGAGGCAGACTGTTCTTCGCCTCTCTATCTGAGCACCTCGGGCGACTTGTCGACTAGCGTGACGGGGATACCCTTGTTGGCGAAGCACATCGCGATCCCGCCGCCCATCGTGCCCGCGCCGATGACGGCCGCCGACTCGATTGGGCGCGGCGGCGCGTCCACACCAACCACCTTTGAGATTTGCCGCTCGGCGAAGAAGACGTGCTGCAGCGCGCGCGCCTCTGGACCGGCGGCGAGCTGTGCGAAGAGCTCGCTCTCACGCGAGAGGCCCGCCTCAAAGGAGGGCGCCTCGGCGGCCGCCCGCACCGCGTCGACGATGAGCAGCGGCGCGAGCTCCCCCTTGGCCGCCTTGCGCGCGCCTTCTCTCGCGGCGCCAAAGAAGGCTTCTACGCCGCCTTCGACCTCGAGGGGCCGCGCCGACACGACGCGGGAGGGGTCGACGCCGTCGGCCAGCGCCTCGGCGAACCCGACCGCGGCCTCGGCCACCCCTTCTCCGTCCACCGCCGCCACCACCTCGTCCGCGAGGCCGAGCTTGGCCGCCTCTGCGGCGCCGAGCGGAGCGCCGCTCGTCATGATCTTGATTGCGGGCGCGCAGCCGATGAGGCGCGGAAGCCGCTGCGTGCCGCCCGCCCCGGGGAGCAGCCCCAGGTGGACCTCGGGGAGCCCGCACTTTGCCGCCTTGGACATGACGCGCCAGTGGCAGGCGAGCGCGACCTCCAGCCCGCCGCCGAGCGCGGTGCCGTGCATCGCGGCGACGGTCGGCATCGAGGCCTTGTCGAGCCGCTCGATCACCTCGCCGAGCGTCGGCTGGGTCCGGTGGCCGCCGGTGGCGAACTCGGCGATGTCGGCGCCGGCAGGGAAGGTGACGCCGTCGCCCGCGAGGACGAGCGCCTTTGCGCCGGCCTTCTCCGCCTGTGCGATGCCGTCCACGATGCCCTTGCGCACCGCGAGGCCGAGCGCGTTGACGGGAGGGCTCGAGATCTTGAGGAGGCCGACCCTACCGATGAGCTTGAAGGTGGCCATTTGGGGCGGCCGGGACCACGTGCAGGTCCGACGAGCTGTGTTTCGTGATGGCGCGCCCAGATGTTTGACGTTTCTCAGGTTTTTGTTTTGTTTTGTCCCCAATTGGGAGGAGGACAGGGTCCCCACCTTCACGGCGGAGTTTGTAAGGCAACTGGTCTGTCGAGGTCTGGGGAAAAAAACAGCGTGCGCCGAAGTGGTCGGTGCTGTTGCAGCAACATGCACAGCTGCTATCGTCGCGAACGCCGCCAAGTGCTGCGCCACGGCACCTCCACGTTGAGCTGGCCATGCTGACCTTTGGCACTCTCGCCGCCGGGCGCACCTGCCCTGCTGCCGCGGAGGGGTCGCTCGACTGCCTCTCCGCCCGCGTCGACAACAGCTGGATCGACCAGCTCGAACCGGACCCGGAGGCACGGCCGCCAAACAAGCAGGCCCGGGAGGTGCACTCGGGCCACTACGTCATCGTCAAGCCCACTCCACTGCCGCGGCCGTACCTCATCGCATGCAGCCCGGCGGTCCTCGAGCTACTGGAGATCGCGGCCGGCGAGTGCACACCCGACACGCCGTTCGTGCGGCTATTTGCGGGCGATGTCGACGCGGTGGCCGGCTTTGAGCAGACCTGGGCGACGCCTTACGCGCTCTCCATCTACGGCTCGGAGGTTCAGCCCAACGGGGCCGGCCCAACGGGCAACGGGTATGGCGACGGCCGCGCTGTCTCGATCGCCGAGGTCCTCACCTCTGCGGGCGCGCGGTGGGAGCTGCAGCTCAAGGGCGCCGGCAAGACGCCCTTCTGCCGCAACGCGGACGGGCGCGCGGTGCTTCGCTCCTCGGTTCGCGAGTACCTGGCGTCGGAGGCGATGCACCACATGGGCGTTGCGACGACGCGCGCTCTCTCGCTCGTCGGGTCGGCCGACGAGACGGTGCGGGCGGCCGGGACCGCGGAATGCCATCAGTATCAGTGTTGTCCTCGGCGGCGTGAGATTCGTTCTTGCTGTTGACCAGGTGCTGCGGCCGTGGTACTCGACCACCACCTACGGCGGAGACGCGAACGCGTCCACGGCGTGCGACGACACCGACTCCCGCTGCGCGCTGTGGGCGGGCGCGGGCGAGTGCGATCGCAACGCGGCCTTCATGGAGGATCGCTGCGCCAAGAGCTGCGCCAAGTGCAGCGCGACGTGGAGTGGGCGCGGCAGAGGCATGCACGGCGGCGACCTGCACCAGCGCGAGCGGTGCGCGATCACGACGCGCGTGGCGCGCTCGTACCTTCGCGTCGGCCACTTTGAGCTCTTCGGTCGGCGGGCGCGGTCGGGCCGGGGCGAGGCGGCCTCGACGGGGCATCGCGGCCGCCTCGAGCGGCCGGCGCGAGACTGGCCGAGAGCAGCACAGGTTGCCCCGAGAGTAGGACTCGCAACCTCGAGCAGCTGGCGAGGCACGCGCTGTGGCGCGAGTACCCGCCGTACGAGCCGGACGCGCCGCTGCAGCCGCAGCTGCTGCGGATGGCGAGGGAGGCGGCGGCGCGCTTCGCCGACTTGGCCGCGGCGTGGGTGCGGGTGGGCTACGCGCAGTCAAACTTCAACTCGGACAACTGCCTCGTCGGTGGCGTGACCGTAGACTATGGCCCGTTTGGCTTCATCGAGCCCTTCTCTCCGCGCTGGTCCATGTGGGTTGGCTCGGCCGAGGGAGGCCACTTTGGCTTCCTCAACCAGCCGGCCGCGGCGGGACGAAACTACCGCATGTTTGCGGAGGCGCGCCGCTGCCAAGATCTCGGCTCATTTCGCCCATCTCGCCCCATCTCTCCCCATCTCGCCCCATCACGCCCCATCTCGGCGCATCTCGGCGCATCTCGGCGCATCTCGGCTCATCTCGGCGCATCTCGGCGCATCTCGGCGCATCTCGGCGCATCTCGGCGCATCTCGCAGGCGCTGCTGCCGCTGCTCGACCGCAGCGGCGCGCGCGAGCTGCGCGCCACCATCGACGGGTATAGCGGCGTGGCGGACGCGGCGATGGGGCGCATGTGGGCGGCTAAGCTCGGGCTCGCGGCGGGCGCAGTCGCGTCGGGCCTGGCTGCAGAGCTGCTGGCGCTGATGGAGCGGCACGGCGGCGTCGACTACACGCTGCTATGGCGGCAGCTCGCCACGGCGCTCGAGCGCGGGAACGGCGCGGCGGGCGCGGGCGAGGTGGCGCTCCTTGGCGACGTCCTGGCGGTGGCGCTCTACGAGCCGCTGAGCGACGCGCAGGCGGACGCGTGGCAGGCTTGGCTGCGTCCATGGTAGGTCCATGACATGTCCGAGACATGTCCCATAGGCGGACGCGTGGCGGGCTTGGCTGCGGCGCTGGCTCACGGCGCACAGGGAGGAGGCGCTCGGCGGCGGCGGCGGCGGCGGCAGCGGCGGCGGTGGCGGCGATGGCGAGGCGGCCGTCGTCGCGGCCGCCGCCGACCAGCGCGCGCGTGCGATGCGGCTCGTGTCGCCAAAGTCCCTCCGACGCGTGTGGATGCTGCAGGCGTGGTAGCAGCGCTATTTCACGGTCCAGAGCCGTGAACAGGTACATCCCGCGCGAGTGGATGCTCGCCGAGGCGTACAAGGGGGCCGAGCAGGGCAACCACACGGCGGTGCAGGCGCTGCAGGCGCTCTTCGCGCGGCCGTTCGATGAGCAGCCAGAGTTCGAGGAGATGTACTACCGCAGGCAGCCGGCCGGCGCGGCGCAACAGGGCGGCATAGGCTTCATGAGCTGATCCTCGTAGTGGGCGCCGCAGACGTGTGCGGCGTCGGCTCGACTTGGAGCGGCAGCGGGAGGGATGAGAGTCTCGCGATGACGGCGCGCGCCGCAACCCCCGTCGTGCTACGCACGGGACGGCGCGCGCTCGAGCTCCTCTCCGAAGGGAGGCTCTCTTTTAGATAGGTTGTGTGGTGCTTGTATTCGCGATTCGATGTGTAGCTCTTGTGGCGCGACTCCAGAGAACGTGCGCGCTGAGCGCTGTCTAAAAAGAAAGAAAAGAGAGAATCCACCTTGTCGTTGTCCTTGACCTGCCTGTGCAACGAGCAGGATTTTGAACGAAATTGTATCGGGGGGTAGAGGAACTTTGAGTGCAAAGTCGGAGCGGGAGGGGGGGGGGGGGGTAGCGGGGTACGCGCGACAAAACGAGTTACGAGTTGGAGGGCGAGGGCGGCGAATTACTTTAGCCCAGAGCCGACCAGTGCTGTGGCACTACTGCGTTCGCTGCCGCTGGCTGCCGCTGGAGCTGCGGGGCGCCCGCCGCAGGGAAGACGAGGAAACGGTAAATTCCAAAATCCAAGTTCCAACGCGGCCACACCCAGACCAGACCCACAGACCTGCCGCGCTCCGCTTTTAAGCTGATTGGCTAGGCGAGGGGCTGTAGGCGGTCAAACCTCCGCCAGGGGGGGGGGGGGGGGCAGCCTCTGCTCGCGCCGCAGGTGTCAAGCACAGCCCGTGATCGAGTCGCTCTGCCCGTGTGTGTGGTAGTCGGTTGGTCGGTGCAAGTCCGTGAGAGTGGGGTTGCATACACGATCGCAAGATTTCGTGTGACTGGGAATATGCAACACAACAACCAGAAAAGAGGCGGCTGTAGGTGTGCCCGCATTTTTTCCGTTTCATAGCAAAAGAGATAGCAAGCCGGTCGAAAGCTCATTTCAAAAAGTGAAAATTCAACCAAAACTCTCGCCTTCAGCTGACCTTTTGGCCGGGACAGGACTGCGCCCTGCGAACTACTGAGGAGCCGTTAGTAAACAAGGGGTGTGGATGCATACGACAAAGAGACGACAAGAGATTCCTTTGGTTTTCCTCCCTCCCCGGGGTGTACAGGATGTAGTGAACAAAGAGAGATAGTGCACAAAGAGAAGACCATGCAAAGGATTGAGTAGGCATCTATGCCTTCAACTCAGGCTGTTCCTGATGTGCACGTGTCCACGTCGCACGTGCAGAGTTCCACCTGCGTGCAAGGGCCATGTTGCTCCGACGGGTTGAGTGCGAACCCTGGAGGGCAGCACGGCTCGTGATCGACGTCGTTCGTGGTGACGTAGTCTTTGAACGTCTGCGCGTCGCCGCATGAGTCTGCCGTATCAAACTCCCACCGCCAGACCTGGCCCGGCTCTGACCACGAGACTGTCTGCGAAGTTGTGTACGTCTGTTCGAACGCGTTCGCCGGAAGCCACAGTCGAGCTCACTTGGACGCTAGACGATGACCCTTCAAATTCGAAGCCCCCGCTTAGCGTGTTCGTGACGCTATCGGACCAAGACTCGTCCCGCGTGTACGTGGTAGACGACGCGGTGCCGAACATTTGCTCAATGGTTGCATCACCGTCCGTGTAGACGTCTGCAACCCATTTTCCGGTGACCGAACCAATGTCGCTGCACGTCGGAATCGTATAGCACCCAATTTGATCGAGAGAGTTCCCGGCACCTCCGAAGAAAGAAACGATTGCGGTACCCTCGGGAGCCTGGCAAGAGTGCGCATCGCCTCCATTGCCTCCGTAGACTGCCGACTTTTTTCCATCAGCGAGCTCGAACTGGAGCTGATCAACCACGTTCCCCGATCGAATCGACACCTTGGTAATGTAGCTTGAACCAACGTTGAAGGTCTCACTGGCGCTCCCGCCGCTGTTATCGCCGTGCGTGACTTCGTGGCCGTCCTTGTAGGTGATCACGAGCCGGTCAATCGCGTTCCCGCTCCACAATTGAATCGAGGACACACCCAAGGATGAAGGCCCGAGCGTATTGTAGTCGTCAAACGCGTCGCCGCCGTCGCCGCCGTAGGCGCCGCTCTTCACCGGGTCGTTTGTAGAGAGGGCCCTGCCGTTTGTGGCAACTGGCGCGCTGTGCGTTGTCGCTGCCTGGAACATGCAAGTGGCAGCGCCGGGGTGAGAGTGCTGGCATCGGCGGCGCGCATGTGTGCGGCGGATATCGTGTGTGTCAGTGCCAGTGCACGCACCAGGGCGAAGAACACTGCGGTCGACCAGGCTCGCATGGGACCGGAACTGGAGAGACACTCGGAATCGCCGGCTCGGGCGCTTCCGTATGACAACTAAGGCCATACGCGCGAATTGAAACAGGAATTAGGAACTCTCTGTACTCCTTTCGACCACAAGGTGCACCCGACGCAACATCCTTTCGACGACGATTATTTCGCACTTTGCGAGCCCAAATCACTCTGACTCTCTGACTGAAAGAGAGTCGTGATTGATTGATTTCTTGTTGGTTGGTTTTCAGTGTGTGTATGTAGCCCTTACTTTCGTACTCTCTCTCCTCTCTTACGTGTTACGAACATTCCCGAAGAGGAGGACCACTGCTGACGCGTTTTAACGCTTTACCACTGTCAATGAACGTAGCGCCTGCAGCGCTGGCAGCCGCTGGCTGGCCGCTGGCATTTGTAGATTAAAATTTCTTACTTAACTTCAAGCCCCCCCTCGGTCCGAGACTAGAGACACAGAACCCGGAGATACATACGTCAAAGGGACTGTGCCCCCGCCCCCACTTGCCCTGACTGCACAGGATAGCGTGCCCCGGAGACGGCGAGACATACTGGAGGATTTCTTTTCAGCCGTGGTGTGTTACTGCCAGTGCGCGCCAGTCCGTGGGAGGGATTTAGGTTTTCTTTTGATCTTACCGCGAAACGCTGACACACATGTCGCGTTTGTGCTCGTTCTGCCTACTTGTCGCCTGGCTGGCTGCTTGCCTGGCGGATGAAGGTGCCGAGGCTGCAGCGGAGGGCGAGCTGTGGACCGAGCACTACGACAAGGAGTCGGGGAAAATGTGCGCTTCAGCGCCCGGAGGTGCTGCCGCCTGCCACGCCTCTCCCGACACGGACCCTCGCCGCGCAGGTTCTATTATCACGCCGAGTCGCAAAAGACCGCGTGGGAGGCGCCGGCCGGCGCTAGGGTCCAGCGCGCCGCGAGTGCGTCCGCTGGGTCGGCGGCCGGCGGCTTGAGGGCAACTGACGGGTCGACGATGATGCTGACTGTCCTCGCTCTGGGAGTGCCGGTGCTGATCTTATTTGGGGGTCTTCTCGTCATCTACTACCAGGCGAGCCGGGAGGGGCTGCACGAGATGCTCAAGAACCTCAAGCAGAAGCGAGATCGATCGACGAAGCGCAAGGGCGAGCGCCCTCTGCCTGCCGTGCCCCGCAGGACGCATACGTATCGGCGCTCACCCCGCGCCGGCTCGCATTGCGTGGCAGGCTCGAAGGCGGGGTCAAAGTACAAGACCAAGTTCAAGCTCTCGCAGGACGGCAAGGGCGGCCGCTCGGCCAACTCATAAGGGCGGGGGGCGGGACGAGTCTCAGAGTTTTCACTGGAACACACCCTGCGCTGCGCTCTTGTGCAGAGGCCTCCGAGAGATCGGCGAGAGTCGCCTGCTCGCTGCAGCTGCTGCTCCCTGGTCCACGTGCGATCGCGCGGAACGATTTAGAGAGACTACTTTAAGCATATCCCAGACTGTGAGGTTGTGGCGGAGCTGCACGTGTTTAAATAATCCTATTGTTCGTACGCACACAAAAGAATCAAGAACAAGATACGGCGTCTACCGTCTACGATACAGACGTGGGCATCGTCTGAGACTGAGCACATCTCACAGCTATGTGTCGTCATCGATCCCCTCGCCGGTCACCCGTAGCAACACCCGCTCCGCCGCGTCGGGGGCGACGCCGCTGTGGCATTGCCGCCCGCTGCGCCGCTGCCGCCGCTGCGCCGCCCGGGCGCGCAGTTCTCTCAGAGCTGCGCAACGTAGCCGTTCTTCTCGCGGATCGACTTAACGTAGTCCTTTGTGGGCTGCGGCAAGATCTTGCCGGCCGCGGTGCAGGGCTTGGACGGCGGGATCTGGCCCTTGTCCTGCTTGTTTCCGATCTCGATGCTGCGCGTCGCCGACGTCTCACCCGTCAGGCAGTTGAGGAGCGACTCGCAGATGCCGCCCGCCTGCAGGACGGGTGCAGGAAGGGGTCGCCGGAGGCTCGGGAGGAGTCCGGGGGGGCAAAGACGCCAGCCCCATCTCGACAGTGTCTCGGCTATCTCTCGGCTATGTCTCGGCTATGTCTCGGCTATGTCTCGGCTGTGTCTCGGCTATGTCTCGGCTGTGTCTCGACTGTACCCCGCGGCTGCATCTCGGCTATGTCTCGCCGGGTCGGCGTCGATGAAGGAGCCGTCCGCGTCGGTGAAGGGACGGTTCGAGTTCATGGTGATCTGCTGCGGCATCTTCTTCGCTTGCGCGTACGCGCGCATCTTTTGGAGCATCTGCGCCGAGGGCAGAGGGAGGGCGCGGTGAGGGCGGCGGCGAGTGGAGGAGCGACAAGGCGTCGGCGCGGGCTGCGGCTGCGGCGAGGCTGGAGTTGCGGCGGCAGCTGGGAAGGGCGGGGCTGGAGTTGCGGCGGCAGCTGCGGGGGAGGGGAGGGTCGTCACCTGTCCGGGCGGCTGGCCCTTCCTGTACGCACCGAGGAAGGCGCGGGTGCAGACGCCTCCCTCGGAGGTCTCGTAGGCGCACTGCTCGTCGAGGGCGGCCGAGACGCAGAAGATGGTGCCTGGCGAGGTGAGGGTCGAGGTGAGGGTCGGGGTGAGGGCCGAGGTGAGGGTCGAGGTGAGGGTCGAGGTGAGGGTCGAGGTGAGGGTCGAGGTGAGGGTCGAGGTGAGGGTCGAGGTGAGGGTCGCGTGCCGCAGTCGGGGATGACGTCGTACGCCGGGCCGGTGGCCTCGTGCGTGAGGCGGTAGGGGAGGTCGAGGATGGTGCCCGAGTGGCAGCAGTCCATAAAGACCTGTGCGGCGGAGAAGGGGTGCGGGTCTGGGGAGAAGGGGTGCGGGTCTGGGGGGAAGGGGATGCGGGAGGCTGGCCAGGGAGGGAGGCCCCCGACCAGGCGGCAGTCCATGGAGAGGGCGTGGGCCGCGGGGAGGGCGGCGGCGAGGGTGGCGGGTGGCGGCGAGGGCGAGGGTGGGGGTGAGGGTGGGGGTGAGGGTGGGGTGGAGGCGAGGGCGGGGGGCGAGGGGCGGACCATCAGCGAGGAGCCCTTGCTGAAGACGAGGACCTCCTTGAGCTCGTCGTCGGTGAGAAGGCCGACGGACTGCCGACCGGGGGGGGGGCAGGGGTGAGCGGCGGAGGGGGAGACGTGGGGAGGGCAGAGGTGCGGGAAGGGGAGGGTGCAGGGTGGGTGTGGCGAGACAAGGAGAGCTGGCTGCCTGGTAGTCGATGTTGACCATGGCCTCGTCCATGCCGTCCTTCTCCTCGCTGTAGCCAACCTTCTGGATCTCGTCGTCCGGCACTTGCGCCCCGTGCCCCGAGTACGAGATCCACCCCTGCCGCCCCTCCTTCTCGCTCAGCCACGCGCACAGCTTCTTCATCTCGCGGACGATGTTGGCCTGCGGGCCCGGCGGCGGCGGTGAGGAGGGGGGGGGCGAAAAGGCGGTCGAGGCGAAGGCCTCGCGCGACGATTCAAAGCGGGTGGCAACGGGCCGCCTAAGGAGCACGGTGCGGGCGGAGGGCGGGGCGAGGGCGCGGCGCCACCTTGGTCGGCTTTTCGTGGTAGTTGTCGCCGTCGGTGAGGAAGGTGACGTCGTAGCCTTGCTTGGGCAGCATGTCCACCATCGCAGCTTGGTCTCTCACACAGCCCGGCAGCGCCAGTTGGGTGCCGGGGTACGAGCAGCAGATGCACAGCGCCTTGCGCTCGGTCTTGCCGGCGCCCGTCTTGAGGTAGTTGAAGTTGGTGGTCGGGCCGGCGGCGCTCTGGTCGGTCATGGCTGCTGCGGCGTGGGCGGGCGAGGGTGAGGGAGGGCAGGGCAGGGTGGAGGGTGCGCGGCGGCGAGCGCCTAGTCTACGCTCGAAATGTGGCGCTGACTCCTTACTTGCGCAAAAGAATTCTCGCAACGCCCCTCTCACAGCAGACTGGCACGAACTAGCACCACAAAAGGCACAGCATAAAGAATTATTTCCAGCGGCAAACTGCGAACAGAGATAGGAAGAGGCAGACGACCAAGGGTGGGCGACGGCTAGCTCCTCTCCTTAAAATCCCTGGTGTGGTGGCGGTCCTAAAAAGAAAGAAGACAAACCCGCGGGAGGGATGGCGTTCCGTCCTCCCATTTCTTTTTTCTCTTTTCTATCTTGTTACCCCCCAGCGCCCAGCCCGCGTAGCCGCGTAGTTAGTCGAGCGTAGGGCATCCCAAGCAACAAAGACCTCTACTCCACTACTGCTACTACTACTGCTGCTGCCTCTCGGCTATTGGGGACCCGGGAATAGCGACACCTCGTCAAAGGCGAAAGCCACGTCACTCTGACGATGAAACCGCGCGCGGGGCCCGCCGAGCGACCGGATTTGGCACGAGTTGCAACTTTGGCCCGAGCGTGCGCGGCCCCGGCGGTATCCACGGCGGATCCCACGGTTCCCACGGCCATGCTCGCCTCGTTGGGCCTGCCCCTCGCGCTACCGACGCCGGGCAGGTCGCCGGAATTCGCCTCGCTGCCCAGCACCGCCCGGCTGCCCGAGAATTGCATCGGCGACATCGACAGCGACGGCTCAGGGTCCTTCAGCGTGGACGAGCTGTTGGCGGTGGCGCGGTCAATGCGCTGCCCGGGCCTGCACACCTACCCGACGTACGAGGCGGACCTGCGCTTCTCGTTCCAGCTTTTTGACCGAGACGGCGACGGCGAGCACAACGAGACCGAGGCGGTCGCGTACAACTACGCGGTAACGCACCACCGCGCGCCCTTCATCACCGAGGCCCTAGGGGCTTGCGAGCGGCGGTACCGCGCGCGCTGCGGCCGCGGCTCATCCGTTCGCTCCGCATCCTCTCGCCAGCGCCGCATGAGCGAGGATGCGGCATACGGCGGGACGATGGAGAGGACGTTTGAAGACGGCGCAAAAGTCACGATTGTCTACAGCACGGCCGGCACCATCCCAATCACGTCCATCGTGAACGTGCCGATTCCGTGGCAGCCGGGCAAGGGCGTCAACTACAGCACCGCCTCGCAGCTGCTGCCGTGCGCCGCCGACGAGGAGTTCTACGGCCGCGGCACGATTGTCAACGGCTCCATGGCGACCGGGCCCGGCGCCGCCGAGTCGGCGACCTATCAGGCGCAGCTCAGCTGCCTCAAGGCCTGCCTCGAGGCGGGCGCCAAGGTGTGCGCCAACACGTGCGCAGGCTGCTGGGCGGGCGACCGGCTGCTCCTCTCCTACGACGTGCCCGCGCCGACCTACGTGCAGCTCGGCGGCGACTGCCCGGGCTACAGCCTCCGGGTGGTCGGCTCCAGCCTCACGGTGCCGCAGTGCGAGGCGGCCTGCGACCAGCTCGACACGTGCGCGGGCTTCTCCTTTGCCGAGGAGCCGGGCGAGTGCCAGCTCGCGTACGCCGCGTGCTCGAACGACGAGGCCGTCGCAAACGGCGCGCGGCTCAACAACGAGACGGCCTTCTTCTACGTCAAGCAGGCGTGTTCCACGTGCCCCGTCGTCCGAGCGAGGACACATACACGCGTGAGACTGACGGACTGACTGCAGGCCTACGTGTCCCTCGAGTCCAACTGCGGCACGGCGCGCGTGGACATGTCCGACCCGGAGCCGGATAACTTTGAGGGTTGCGAGGAAGAGTGCACCAAGAGCCCGGGGGAGTGCGGCGGCTTCTCCTTCAAGGGCCCGCAGCCGACCTTCTCTGACGGCGCGTGGAGTGCGGTGACGGCGCCGAGCCAGTGCGTCCCGTCCAAGCCGCTGGTGACGGCACCCCAGTGCGGCACTTCGGGCGCCGACTGCGAGTCGGGATGCAGGTGCCGCTACTCGGCGAGCGGCTGCGATCCGTATACGTGCGACAGCTATGGCAGCCAGAAGGACTGTGACGAGAGCGCGGAGTGCGAGTGGTACAGCGGCTCGGGCTCGTGCTGCGATGGGCTGGTGTGCAACACGGAGGGAGTCGGGGTGGGCAAGTGCCAGTACCCCGGCGCGGTCGGCTCCTCCTGCAACTCTGGCGCCGATTGCGCGTCTGGGATCTGCGACACGGACATCAACGCAAACGGCCGCAAGACCTGCTCCGACTGCCTGACTCAAAACACGCGATGCTCGACGACGGACCAGTGCTGCGGCGGCGGCGAACCCGGCGGCTTGATTTGTGACACGCGGGGGGTTAACGCTTGCGTGCCCCCGCTCGCCAACGGCCAGCCGTGCTGGACAGACGGCGAGTGCCAGAGCAACATTTGCGACACCTCAGGAATAAATGAGTGCGTCTCGTGCCAGGGCGAGGGCGGCCACTGCGAGGGAGACAACTATTGCTGCTCGGGCATGGTCTGCCAAAAGTCGGGCATTAACCAGTGCATCAGCCCGCAGCCGGACGGGAGCCACTGCTACAATGGCGATGAGTGCTCGAGCGGGTACTGCGACACCCGGGGGATCAACGAGTGCTCGGGCTGCCTGCCTCAGGGCGCCGGCTGCTCCACTGGTGGGAACGACAACTGCTGTTCCGGTTTGGTTTGCAACACAGACGGTTTGAACTCTTGCCAGCCTCCCGCGGGGAACGGCGCGCACTGCTACCACGACTATGAGTGCGCGAGCGGTTACTGCGATACGGCCGGCGTCAATGCCTGCTCCAGCTGCCTGACGGACGGGGAGCGGTGTCAGACCAGCAGCAACTGCTGCGGTAACAACGACCCAAATAGCGGCTCTTACTAAATTTGCTACACGGGAGGAATTAATCAGTGTCAGGCCCCCAATCCTGACGGCGGGTCTTGCCGAGATGACTATCAGTGCACCTCGGGATACTGTGACACCCGGGGGATCAATTCCTGCTCGGGATGCATCCAGCAGGGCGGCGGGTGCGACAGCAGCAGCGACTGCTGCGGCAATTCGGATGACCCACCTCAGCTCGTGTGCAATACTGTCGGGATAAACTCGTGCCAGCCGCCGGGCGGGTACGGGGCTAGGTGTGAGGCGACGGACCAGTGCCAGGCTGGCCTTACGTGCGACACCTCTGGCCTCAACACCTGTCAGGGCTGCCTGAGCCAGGGGTCCGGCTGCGGCCACAACAACGGCGAGGTGTGCTGCGACGGGCTGCAGTGCAACCCTGATAACACGTGCCAGCCGAAAGTGGAGTATGGCGAGCCGTGTACGGTGTGGTGGATGTGCGACTCGGAGGTGTGCGTGGGCCAGGTGGAATACCCCGAGTACGGCATAACCGAGGACGTCACCTCGACGGCCGAGAATGGCTACACGCTCACCACCGGAACCTGCTACGGATCGGCGTCGCCTAGCCCGCCCCCCGGGGACGTCTACGCGGACTTGTGCCAGCCAAACGCTTCGTATGCAGACTACATCTTCTACAAGCGGCTGCGTGCCGGCGGGGCTGTCGCGTGCGGCAGCACAGGCAGCAACAACGGCGCGCCGCTGGTGCCGTCATGGCAGAGCTGCTACTCGATCGACACCTCACTGCCCTACACTCTGCTCAGCTATATGCCCTGCACCTCGGACGACTGCTGCAGCTGCACGGGCACTGGCAACGAGATCAGCTGCAGCACTACGGGCGTTCGATACTGCGCGTCGGGGCAGGATTGCTACGCTCCCACCGGCAACTCCTACGCTTACGGAGAGTGGTCGTCTCTGTGCGCTGCGCCGCAGGCAGCACCGCCAGCGCCGAGCCCCCTCACGCAGCAGGAGTGCTACAGCGCGTGCGTCGCAGGCGGATACGCGACTTGCGCTTGGCAGTTCAACGGATGCTACGGCGGAGAAGGGACACCCTCGGCCCGATCCGGTTGCACGTCCTCGACTTACCAGTTCGCAACCGTGGTTGGTCCCTCGTGGAAGAGCTGCTACTCGGTCTCCGAGCCCTTCACGCCGCTCGGCAGCGGCCTCACGCAGCAGGCGTGCTTCAGCGCTTGCGTCGCGGGCGGGTTTGCGACTTGCGCTTGGCAATACAATGGCTGCTATGGAAGTGCGGGGCCTCCCTCGCCGCGTTCTGGCTGCACGACCTCCTCATTTCAGTACGCCACGCCCGTCACCAGCGGCCCCGACCCACCCGGGCCGCATTGCGAGACGGAGGCCTTCTCACTCGAGGGGCTGGCGGCGCGCGACCTACTCAAAGGGTGCACGTGCCACGCTTGCGGCGAGAAGACGGTGCCGTGGACCCTCGAGGTGGACGCTGGCATGGCCACGAGCGAGGACAGCAGCGTGACGCTCATCGTCTCCGATTCGTCGCTGTCCGCGCCACAGAGCCCCGCGGCGTGCTACGACCAGTGCAGCGCTTGGATGCCAACCTACTGGCAGGGCAACTCGGCGTACGACTCCACCCCGCCGGCCTGCGTCTTCAGCCCCGCCTGCTCGGGCAGCCCCGCCTCGTGCTCGCTGCTGAGCTCGGGGTCGCAGGTGCTCACGTACACTTCGGCACCCTCGTCGGCCTCCTGTGTCTCGCGCGGCGTCGAGATGAACCAGCCCTTAGCGCCGACCTCGGGGTCCTGCGCCGCACCGAGCAGCACTTGTGACCAGTCGACGCCGACGTGGAGCGACTACTCCTCCGGCTGCTACTTCTCAGGCCTCCCCAACATGCCCGAGCAGGACATGTGCGACTGCTCGCGGCAGCAGTTGACCTGGCAGTCGGTCAAGCACGGGCTAGTGCGCTACGAGGAGGGCGCGGCCTACCAAAAGGTGGAGTCGTCGCTCGAGGGCAACTGGACGCTAGTCGAGTACCAAACATCCACTGGCCAAACCAAGTTCGCGGCGGCGCCCTCCTCGAGTGTCTCCGACTGGTCGGGCAACACGAGTGCCGTCGAGGTGCTTCCAGTCGCGCAGTTTGACGTTGGGCAGGACGCGGCGGAGGAGGCGGCGTCGGTGGTCGCGACGGATGCCGCCACCGCCCTCAAGCTGGCGGTGATCGCGGCCAACGCGCCACCCCAGACGTTTGCCCAGGCCGGGCTGCAGTCCATCAAGCAGAGGTGCTGGAGCGCGATGACCCTGGCGCCGTCCGCAGCGCTGGGAGCTTGGACAGCAACCCTCACCAGCAAAGCCATCAAGGGCTTGGCGAAGTGCTCTGCCAAAAATCCAACAGACGCAGAGAAAAAGGCCAACAGCTGTGACTTTGGTGCGACCATGCTCCACGATCTTCTTGACAGCGCGATCATCGGCCAGCTGCGAAGGTGCCTCTATTCCCCCGTTCGCTTCCTCGAATCGGAGGTGCCAGGCGCGGGCAAGTACTTAATCAGGACGACCAATCTGCAACGGTACCTCGCCCAAGGAGCTTGGGCCGCGGGATCTGGCCAGTGGGGTGTCTTCCCCGCGACGAAAGACCTCGCCTCAGCCCTATGTGCAGTCGCAGTCGGCGGCAATGGTGGCGAGTGGACCGACTGGATTCAATCGAACGCGTCGTTGCTTGGCATCACGGGGCCTGATGGCAGCACTGTCAACTGGAACAACCAGCTGCACAACGTGGATACTCCGTTTTGTGCGGCTTTGATCACTCCCTTTATTGGGATGCTGGTGGGAGCTGCGATGTTCAAGGATGGGGGATGGGCTTCCACAAACAAATTTGTGTGCAATGGTCTAGCCCTCAGTGATAGGATGACTTGTAAGCGCTACCTTCACAAGGGAGGCGGATGCGAAGGCTGGAACCTGCTTAACCCACTTTGCAAATCGGACTGGATCTCCAAGGACATGGTAAAAAGTGGCATCGGCTGCACGGACGCGCCGTCTGACGACGCACCAAACGAGGAGTGCATGAAAAGGTGCTACAAAAAGATTCCGGATGAAACGGCTCGCAGCAACAAGTGTCGCGAGCTCGAGAAGGCAAAGTGCTTTGAGAAGGGGCACGGAGACGGGCACGGGATACCTGGCCCGTGCGAGTCGGATTACTCGAACGCGGCCCTCAAGGAGAGTGGGTGCAACTGCGGCGTCGATGATACGGACGAAAAGTGTGAGGACGACCCCGGCGACAATAGTGGTGACAACGACGGTAAGAATGATGGCAACGATGATTCACACAGCAATGATGCAGACAACGGTTCAAACACCGGTAATGAGCACCCTGAACAGAGAGAGGTCGAGTCTTGCCGCGACCAAGAGCAGATGAACGGCCTCTTAGAGGAGCGTTTGAGCATCGTCGCTGAGAATGGCGACCACGATCTTCCCGTATCCGAGTGCGAGAGGCGGCAGCGCCGGCGCTTGGACGGCGAAGTCTGCAGGAGGGTTGACGAGGAGGCGGAAGAGGAGGTGGAGGAGGACCTGGAGGATGAGACGGAAGAGCTCGTCGACCTTGAGCTCGATAGCCTCGACGACGCGCTCACAGACAGCGTGAGCCAGCTACTGGACGGCACTGGCGAGATTGAGTTTGAAATGGCGCAGGAGGTCATCGGCGTTGAAATGGAGACGGTGGTTGACGTCACGGACGAGGCCGTTGCTGACGCAATGGCCTCCGCGGAAGCGGCCGCGTCGGAGGCGGCGGCTGACGTCGCGGCGGAGGTAACGGCCGACGTCGCGATCGACGCAAGTATCGCGGAAGTGGGTGCGGATGTCGGGCTCGAGGTTGCGCTGGACGCGTGCATCGCCATCTGCTGGATGTGAGCGTGCTGACCTTGGGCCGCTGCCTCCGCCTCCCAGCACGGACACACGGGCTGGGGCTGTAGGGAAGATGCTGTACCTGTACCTGAAGTAGCTCTAGATCTGCAGTGTGTGCCGGGGGGGTGTTGCAGCTATACTGCCAAATTCTGTGATATGTGGGTGTGTAGACTTGTGGTGACTTCGCAAGCCAAGACACAGGAAATTCCTAGATCCTACCAAACCATTGCTAGAGACACACAGAGCACGGACACGAGTGGGAACTGCTCCTTTTTAGATTTTGTATACCCATCTCCCCTCGATATCAAAATGTATCATTCCTGATCCTGTATATCTTGTCGGCGCCTGGGCCCGCGGGGCGGCGGGCGCGGGGCGTGCCCCTCGCGTGCTGCCTGCCGTGTTGCTGTTGGGCGGGGTGCCGGTGCGCGGTGTGGGACCGGGGGGCGGGCGGTCGGTTATATACTACAATATAGTCTTCTCTCAGAAAAAAAATTGCTTTTGAAGAAAAACGCCGTAACGGGCACGCAGAGTCTCCCCCCTCCATTCTCTCCCCCTTGGCGCTCCGTGTAACGCGTACCAGTGTAGGCTAGGTGTGCGGGGCGAATGAGTGATGAAGTTAGTGCCTTGGTGTCCGTTCCCCATGGTGGCTTCCCCTGGTCTCTAGCGACCATGAATGAGAGCTCTCACTCTCAGGGTACTCCCGCGTATCTCGGCTCCCTTATCCCCCCCCTCTTCCCTCCCCTTTCTCTCTCCGAGATGACCCGTGCGCTACGTGCCAAGGTTCGGTCCTCGGGGAGGGGGGATTGGCGGTGTGTCCTCGTGAGTTGTTTGTCGATGGACGCCCAACAGTTTTGTAAGTTTCGATTCCCCTCCTTAGCGCCCCGGGTAGAGCGTGGCCTCCCCTGGAGCCTGCCACGCCCGTTCTGTCTAAGCCCAGGGTTCAGCTTTCCAGTTGATCCTTATCGGACTGGTGAGTTCTCTCTCCCTGTCGGTGTGACGCCCCGGCAGTCATTGGCAGCGGTGCTACACACACCACGCCGTTTTTCGTTTGACGTTTCCAAGTAGGAACAAGAAATTTTGTCTCGTCATGATGTTTTTCTTTTTTTGCTTATGGCAGTAAAAAGAAACGGAACTACGGGCGACAGGCGCGGGCTCGGTCGATGTCCAATCCTTCGACTCACAACAACATGTACATGTAGCATGTGCATGTGCATGCACATGTTGCACGTGTACATGTGCATGTCATGTTCACTGCTGCGGTGTGTGCCTGGGAAGGCGCGGCGGCGGGATGGATTGAGAAGGTCTCAGAGAGACTGCAGGCGTGCAGAGGCGCGCGCTGCAGTGTCTCTGATTGGGCTGCTGGCGGTGTGAGCGCGAGACGGCGTGGTGAGGCGAGGGGCAGGCTGTTGTTGCGGGGTGCGGGCTGCATCGTTGAGCGCAGTGCGTGCACATGGTGCTGTATGCTGTGTGTGCAGGCAGGCTGGCAGTCTGTGCAGCAGAGAGCGGATGAGCGCGCGCGCGCGCGCGCGCGTGCGGGCGTGCGTGCGCGGCTTGCGTGGTGCAGGGCCTGCGTCGTACTCGCGGCGCGTCCTGGTACTGCCGCTTGTGAGATGCCAGAAGCAGTGTGCAGAGCCTGCACAGGGCGCAAAAAGGCGAGGTAGTGCTGGTGAGGTGTGCTGCGGCGCGCGCGTCGCGGCGGGAGTGGACGAGCGGCTGGATCTGGTAGTGCGAGGGGCGCGCAGCTGGTGCGGGCGGCGCGGGACGGCCATGGGGCGCCAGCACAGGGCTTGCGCCCATGACACAGGCTTCTGGGCGCTGCTCGTGTGTTTGCGTGCGCGCGGGGACGTACGCGCAGTTTTCACGCGGTGTGCGTGGAGAAGGGCATGAGGGGCGCCGGCCGCGCGCGGCTCGGCGTGTGCGAGTGCGTGTCGTGTGGTTTTCGGTGCCCTAAGGCGACTGACCAGTCTTGCTGCCATCGCGGAGCGAAGGCTTTAGAAGAAAGGCCGTCTTCTCTCTCAGATCCGCTTTCTTATGTGAGAACGTGAACGACGTCGCACATTGTGATTGACTGTACCCAAGTACGAAACGCGTACACCAAGGGAAAGCAGTCTCAAGCTCACATCAGAAACTGCCCGTCCGTGCGAAAGCCCAGCGACCACGAGGCCTCATCCTCCCGCGCCTCGTCCTGAGCCGCGCCCGCCGCTGCTCCGCGCGCCCCCCCCGCGCGCTCTCCCTCGGGCGCCGTCGCCTCCGTGTGGTGCGCCCACCGCGCCGGGAAGAAGAGCACGTCTCCCGGCCGCAGCTGCGCCTCGAGGCATGCGTCGCCGGCGGCGGCCAATTCCGCGTCGGCGGGCCGCGGCCCGGTGAGAGGGAGCTGCAGCCGCCTCGCGAGCGGGTGGTCGTCTGCATACGGCCGCAGCGCGCGCAGCAGGCCGGCCGGCCACAGCAGCATGCGCTTGGCGCCGCGCACCTGGCAGAGCGGGGCTCGTGCAGCGCAGAGCTGAAGGGGGGAGCGGCTCCGGCGGCGCAGTGCCGCACGGGGGCGGTGGGTGGGTGGGTGGGTGGAGGTCGTGGTTGGTGGGTGGTGGGGTGGGGTGGGGTGAGGGGTGAGGGGGGGGGTTGGGGTGAAGGGGGGGGGGGGGGGGCTCTTGCAAGCCGCCTGGCAGAGGTACGAGTCCTGCTCGTCAAAGTGGAGCGGCGAGAGCGTGCCCGGCGCAGACACCCACAGACGGCCGAGGACAGAGGCGTAGCCGCCCGGCGGAGCCTCGGGCAGGAAGCCAAAGTCCACGTCCGCCATCAGGGAGGGCGGTGCGAGCGCCTGCAGGCGAGGGAGCTGCAAGTACTGGACCCACAGCCCTGAGAGAAAGAGTGTAAGTGCGTGTGTGTGTGGTCTGAGTATCTTATGTGTTTGTGCGTGCGAGAGAGCGCCTGCAGGTATACGCGCTCCTCGTCGCCGTACAGCAGCGGCGGAGCTCCCCCACGGCCGCGACGAAGCCGGTGGACAAACTCGGCGCCGCGCATGGAGAGGATGCGCGAGGGCGGCTCGAACTCGCCCGAGCGGACCAGCGGGTGCGACTCGCGGCAAAACATCACCGCAGGGCCCGGCGAGACACGCACCATGCCCCGCGCCAGCGAGCGGGCCAGTGAGGGCAGCGTCCACGAGCGCAGCGCCGCCCAGCGCCGCCCGACGCCGCGGAAGAGCACCTGGGCGCGTGGAGAGGGCGGTGAAGCGCAGGCGAAGAAGCGGGACAGGCGGAAGACAATCTTCAGAGAGGAGAAGGCACCGGAGCGTCTCCCGCGGCGACGGCCTCCCATGCGGCAGAGAGGCCCTCGGGGCGCGTGCAGTCGTACTCGCGCACGGATCCGGACGGACGCACCCAGAGCGGCTCGAGCGCAGCGGAGAGCAGCGGCGCGGGCTCCTCCTCCTCTTGCACCGGAAGAAGGTCTGCGCCCGAGGAAGCGGCCTCTGGAGGTACTCGGCCGTCGAGCGCAGCCCGAGTCTCGCTGTCGAGGTCGGCGGGGAGAAGGCCGTCGATGAGCGCCTCCTCCCACACGCGATACAGCACCGGACCGCTCACGCCCTCCGAGATGCAGGCCCTGAGCGCCTCGAGCTGCGTGTCTCGGCTGACTCGCTCGCCGCTGGCTCGTGTGATGGCGATGTCGGTCAACAACGCTCCCACATCGACGCGCGGCTGCGGCATGAGGCGTGAGAGCAGGCTTATGTGGATCAACATGGCCGATCTCCTCGCGCTTGGCCGCGATCTCCTCGCGCTTGGCCTGGGTTCGGACTTTTGGTATTGTATGGTTCGGCAGGCTCGAGACCATACCCCCCCGCCTGCTCACAGCCTCCCGGAGACCGGGGATGGGCGGTCAGGACCATACCCCCCCACCCTTTGGGCCGCGAGACTACCATACCACACCCCGCAAAAAGTTGGAACCCTGGAGGGCTTTGGCAAAGAATTCTCGCGAGGACTAACGATTTTGACCAGAAGAATTTTCGACGTGGATTTTGCCGGGCCTGGTGCTGCACACCGCCATCGCAGCGTGTTGAAAAGGCGCTCTTGTCGCCACCGCGGTGGTGATCGAGCGCGTCGCGCACACGATAAAACGTGCGTACGCGATGGTGGTGAGCTCGGTCGAGGGTGGTGGGCCGAAAACGCGAGTAGGTACGGCCGCGCGGGGCCACGGCGAGCTCCGCGCAGAAATCGCGCGCTTCGCACAAATCGCTGTGAGAGTCGTGATTTCTTGTTGGGAGAGAGAGACTTGTTGGTCTTTAAAAATCTCTCTCTCAAATCGCAGAAATCGACGGCCTGACAGCCCAAGTCCCACCACCACCCGGGGACCACCACCACCCGTGTCCCAAAGTGAGAATTCCGATTGGAGGACAGGTTGCACCCGGCGGTGTTAGTGAGAGAGTGATTTCTTCTCGAGCCAGTCTGCTGTGAGAGGGGCTTTAGTAAAATTCTTCTCGCTCACTCGGTGTTGGTCGACAGCGCTGTCCAACGTTTGGCGCTCAATGCGACAGCGCCAGGTCTCCTCATCCTTGTCGCACGACCAGGGCTCCTCCCAGAGCCCTTCCCACGCCCGCCGATACGCGGAAACGAGCGACGTTCACTTTGTCTCCATCCCGCCTGGCACGGCTCCTGGAGAGTGGTTTCGCGTGCTCTTGCCAGGGTACGAGCCGCCCCGCTGGCTCGACATGCAGATGCAGGAGGGTTACAGCGAAGAGGCGAGGCTCGAGGTGACCGTGCCCAAGCTGGGTCCGTCGGTCTACGCCACGCGCGCCCGCCGCGCCCTGCCGGCGCGCGTGTTCCGAACGTGCCTCACGCCGACATTTGCCGTGGCCTTCATCTGGTCGCTCGTCCTTGCGAACTGGGCCGTCGTCGTCTGCAACTACGCCTGCCGTTCCTTCCGCCCCGATGTGGAGGGATCTCCTGGCCAGCTCTCCCTCGGCATCGTCCTGCTCGGCCACGCCATCCTGCTGCTGCAGATCGTCTCGTTTTGGCAGCTGCAGGCGACGCACCCGGGAGCTCCGCCGCTCGTCTTTGGTGGCGGGCCGGGCTGCTCGCGCGTGTGTGCCCGCTCTGGGCTCCAGCAGCCCGAGCGGGCGATGTGGGCGACCAACGCTCGCGGGTGGCCCGTGGGCCAGGAGCCGGCGGCGAACCGCGCGCGAGTGTGCGTAGGTGAGCTCTGCGGGCGAGATGGTGCTCGGAGTCGATCACTACTGCTTCTGGGTCGGCTCGCCGGTGGGACTGCGCAACCGCAAGTGCTCTCCTCTCCCTCCGCCTCTGCTCCGTGTGGACAGAGCCCACGTAGTGAGCCCACTCGCCGCAGAGAGCTAGTGGACAGAGCTTGTGGACAGACAGGCGCCCGCTCACAAGCCGCGGCTGTCGGTTGTGGGCGACAGGTACTTCATCCTCTTCCTCGGCTACTCGGCCCTCCTCTGCCTGTACGGTCCGCGCCACGCCCTCGCGAGCCCGCCCTTCTGCTGCCCCCTCTGCGTCCTTCCTTGCCCGCCCATTCGGCTCGGTGACACCGAGGCGCGGCAAGCCACTCCTGACACCGCGCACAAAAGCGGCGGCGGATGAGGCCGGGGGCGGAGAGCGGCCGCGGGGGGCTCGACCCACCTCCCCTCTCGCCCTCGTGCACGGTTCGACCCTCCCTCTCGCCCTGCTGCAGGCGCGTTCGCCCTCGGCCATGAGGTCTTCAACGGGCTGTCCGCGCGCGGCGACGCCTCCCCAGATGCGGAAGACGGACCCTGCTGCACCTCCGACTCACACCCTCCAGTCTGCACATGCGCGTACCACCGCAGTCGCCCCCTCTTCCATCGCCACCCCCCTCGCGACGTAGCTTTCCTCATCGCCACCTCCGCCGCCGCGACCACCCGTCCCCCCCACTCCAGCCCCCCACTCCAGGCAACGCCTTCCTCGACGGGCTCGAGAAGCGGGGCATGCCATCCCTGCTCGCGGCGGCGGCGGACGACGACGAGAGGAGCGCACTGCGCATCGCCCAGTTCTTCGCCACCATGTCGTTGCACGCGCCAGAGTCACACCAGCTCGGATCGGCTCTGGTGCTTGCCTCACCTGCCTCGCTTCCCCCCCCCCCCCCTTTTCCTTTGGAGCACTTCCCAATGCCCCCCCCCCCCCCCCTCCTTCCTCCACTCTCCCCGCCAACCCTCCCTCCATTGCGGCCCGCTCCCGTCCCCCGCGCCCGCTCCCCCAGCTCCCTCCCGCGGCGCCACCCCGCCCCCACCCGCCGCCCTCGAGGTTCCGTCCTTCTCCGGCCCCTTCCTCGTCTCGCTCGTCCTCGCAGCGTCGACCGCAGAGCGGCTCCACGCGGCGGCCGCCGTGACCTGCTTCCTGCTCGACGTGCCCGTCGGCTGCCTCCTCTTCATGTTTTGGTCGTGGCACTCCTTGCTCGCGCTCCGCAACCGGACGACCCTCGACACAAAGTCGAGCAGGTATGACGTCGGGCCGCGCCGCAACCTCGAGCAGGTCTTCGGGCGGAGGCTGCTGCTCTGGCCGATCCCGATCAGAGGGGACGGGCCGAGCGTCGACGGGCTGCATTGGCCGCTCAACCCAGCCTGCAAGGACGAGGACGTGGCGCCGTGACGGCGGAGCAGTTGCGGCACAGAGACGAGATTAGAGTCGAGCTGCGTCGCGTGTGTAGATTCAAGTGTGTCGGAGCGAGACCCGTGTGTCAAAAGTGACTCGTTGTTTTATTTTAATCACCCCGTTTTTGCCCATTTTCGGTCATCCGTCAAAATATCTGAAGATCCTTCTATAGGATTCTCCCCAAACCTTGCTCAGCTGATCCAGCCTGGGGGGAAGGCCAGCCCTGGGCAAAGAAACCAGCACCTCATCGGGCTTCCCTGAGCGTCACAGCTCGGTGATCGCGCCGGCCGGACACCACTGTAACGTCCGTTCCGGGCATTTGAACGCGACCTTCGGGGGCAAAGACATGGGCTCTATGGCTCAGACTGGACTCCTCTTGGTCCCTTCTGATGCCCTAGGCCACACCTGGGCCTTACCTGGGGCGCTAGGGGGCGGGCGGGGTTTGCCCCCCGAAATCCCTTGAGTTGTCTGTTTTCTTTCTTTTCTTTCCTCGGAGACCCGTGTTTATTTTAAGGCCCTTTCCCTGCGAACGCGCACCCCCCTCCTTAGGGGTTTGCCCGTAGCCCGATGCCGATCATCCGGCCCGCTGGGTGCGCTTCTTAGCTCCCCGGCCCTGGATGTGAGGTTAATGACTGCACTCTCCAAGTGCTCCAAGTGCGCGGGCGCACAGGACTGGCGCGCACTGGCACTAGATCTAACACAGGTACGCCACGGGAGCCGCGTAAGCGACTCCTGCGAGGACGGCGAGGCACTTAGCTCCGAGTAGAGGGGGCGTTTCATGTCCTCTGAGATTGTGTGGCGTGCCGGTGGGGCGGTTGTGATCGATCGGTGACGAAGGCCCGGCGAGAGGGTCTGAGCGAATGGTTGGGTAGTAGGGCTAGAGGGTCGCTCTACACTTAGCCTCTGCAGCGAGCGAGCGCTCAACTTAGCCCCCGCACGGAGCCGGGCTCGGACTTAGACCCCCATGGTCGGGGGCCATGAACTTAGACGACATAAGGCCAACTCCGGGTAAAACCAAGATATACCTGAAAAGCTTTCAGGTTTACCCGAAAAATACCTGGACGCGTCCCGACCAACGTTTGCCGCGCACGACGCCATATCGCCTTCGCCCAGGGCCAGTGCGCTACTTGCGGCGCGCAACGCCTGCTCAAGTACGCGCAACGTACCATATGCTGCCGCTATGCGTGCCTTAAGGCGGCTGCGGCGAAGCGGCGGGCGCGGCATGCCGATGGCAGTGCGGACGATGCGGTTGCGATGTGTTCTGCTTCAAGATCGTGGCGGTGCTTGGCATGCACTTCTGCGATCCCAATATCAGCTCATCGCAACGAAGCAGCGCAACAAGCTGGCTGCTGTCAACAAGGCCCTATGCTACCTCACGCGCGGATCGTTCAAAGAGGACCAGCATACACAGGCTTCTCTGACATGCGTTTGTTTGAGCTTGAGGCTATTTGTGAGAACTGTTTGGCGAAGAAGTCGCCGAAGATTGCGCTCAAGAAGCAGCAACGAGAATCGGAAGAGGAGGATGCTGAGGCGGCGATTGCTGAGCATGAGAAGGATCGATCGCCCGCCGCAGGCGAAGAAAATTTGGGGGTTGCGCCGTATCGTTTGTACGTTGATCACGGTGGGAGCCTCTTGGCCCCAGGCCGTCCACGGCCGACTTAGCCGATGTAAGAGGCTCCCGCTGATCTTAGACCGCGCAAGCACTCCAGCGTGGCTAGCCACACTTAGACCCGTTAGGCCTCCAGGCTCAGAACTTAGACTACTACCCAGCCCAACCAGTTCTGAGCGTCGCCCTTCAACTGCCGACCACGAGGGCCGGAAAATACAGAGCAAGACTTACCTAATAAACTCACGGTCACGACACAGCGTCTTTGTGTGGCACAAGAGACGAGAAGCACGACGTCGGGCGATTGCGAGGCCTCACCCAACAATTAAAGGAGCGCTTATGGACATTGCTGGGCGTATGTATATCGACGGGGCGAGGGAGGGGCGGCGGCGGCGAGTGACAGAGGGTAGGCGCATCGGGGTAGCGAGCGCCGCGCGCCGCCGCATGGAGGTGTGCTGCTGCATGACGCGCCGCGTCTCAAATCTTGATTTGGCGGGGCGGGTTCGGCATCCTGCCCGCCGTGCAGCTCGCGTACAGGTAGACGCAGTAGTTGACCTTGAAGAAGACGCCGATGGCGAGGATGGCGATCAGGTCGGTAAGGACGGTGTTCTCGCTCGAGATCGCGTCGTAGGTCTTGGAGAGCGAGTCGAGGATCTGCGGCCCCGTCTCGCCATAGCAGGAGAGGCCGAAGGGGTCCTCTTCGGTCGAGGGGCAGTAGAAGCCCTCGTCCGGGCAGTAGGAGACGGCGCCGGCGCCGGTGCTGTTGCAGGCTAGCGTCCCCTCGTAGGGCGGCGACGAGGCCATGATCGAGTACGCGGTGGCGCCGAAGAACCACTTCATCGGCAGGCAGTAGTAGAGGAGGCGGAGCGGCCAGATGACGTCGCGGCCGCGGAAGACGAGGCCCGAGAAGAGAGCCGAGATGAACCAGACGTTGAGGTACTTGAGCATCCCGACCAGCGGGTTGGCGCTCAGCGAGAAGAACTGCGCGATGCACTCAAACGCCCAGCAGTGCGCGGAGAAGAGGGCGAGCGTCGTCAGGAAGGTGTGCCACGGCCAGCCGAGGATGAGGTAGGTGGGCAGCATCGCGCAGAGCCCAAAGGCGAACATCATCGGCAGCTGCAGCAGGCCGTTTGCGAGCGCGTACGCCATCGGGCCGTACATGCCGTCCTTGACCTCCTTCTTCACCGTCACAAACTCGGCGTTGAGCGCGTAGACGGCGATGACGGGGAAGGCCACCGGCACGCAGACGAACCAAAAGACGTAGAAGGCCTTTTGCATGATCTGCACCTGCGTGAGCTGGCGCGACTCGAGGTAGACGACGCAGAAGAAGACGGTCACCGCAAAGATGACCACCATCCTCGCCGTGTACAGCATCGGCTCTCGCACTGTCAGGACCGCGTGCCGCTTGAACAGCAGCAGCACCTGCCCCACGAAGCCGGACACGGCGCCGCGCTCGCCGAGCTGCTGCGGCTCGCGCAGGAAGACCGGGGGCGCGTGCTTCGGCCACGCGTCGAGCACCTCGAGCACCGACGCCTTGGACGTGAAGTCCGCGTTGACGACGTCGAGCGCGTACTCGGCCGGGTTGGCGTTGGCGGGAAGCTCCCGGCCCACGCCCTTCAGGTGCTGCGCCAGCTGCGCCGCGGGGCCAAAGTAGGCGATGTGGCCGCCCGACAGGATCAGCGTGTCGTCGAAGCCCTCGAAGACCGACGCGGACGGCTGGTGGATCGTGCACACGATGGCGATCTTGGTGCGCTGCGCAATCACCTTGAGGAAGGACATGATCTTGGCGGAGGCGGCCGAGTCGAGGCCCGAGGTGGGCTCGTCGAGGAAGATGACGGACGGCCGCTTCGCCAGCGCGATCGCGAGCGACAGGCGCCGCTTCTGCCCGCCCGACAGCCCGCGGAAGAACATGTTGCCCGCCTTGGTGTGCTGGCAGCTCATCAGACCGGTCGAGTCGAGCAGGTCGTCGATCGCGGTCTCGCGCTCCTTGGCGGAGAGCGAGGGGCGGTACAGGTCGATGGCCATGCGCAGGTGCTCGCGGCACGTGAGGAAGGTCCAGAGGAGGTCCTGCTGCGTCACGTACGCGCAGTGCTGCGCGTAGAGCGCCGGAGTGAGCGGGTGGCCGTTGAGCGTCAGGTATCCCGTGGCGTTGCCCTTGCCGGTGAGCAGGGTGAGCATGTTGAGCATGGTGGTCTTGCCCGCGCCCGACGGCCCCATCACGGCGAGCACCCGTCCGCCTGGCACATTCGCAGACACGTTGTCCACCAGCTTCCGCTCCTTCCTCTCAATCCCACGCAGCTTTGCGAGCGGCGGGAGCGGCTTCCCCGCCTTAGTGACCTGGATGGTGTAGGAGCAATTGATGAAGGCGAGCTCAGTCGTGTCGTCGCCAACGAGCATCGTCGCCATGCGCGGGCCACGGCGCGAGAGCCGAGAGGCCCTGGCCATGGAGTACCGGATCGCCGCTCGGATGGCGCCGACCCGAGGAGAGCCGGGCGTGTTGCCCTCGGTGCTGGCGCGGGTGACGCGCGCGAGCGGAGCCTGGCGTCCTCCGCCGGCCTCCTCGTCCGCGCCCTCGAGCGCGGCCGAACTCGACTCGGCCGGCATTGGGCGTCGGCGTGCGCCCTTAGCGCAGCAAGGTGCTATGGTCGGTCGCCCGTCCGGCCGCGATTTTCTTTTTTATTTCGATGTTGGATTTGGCCCTACGGCGTTCTCTCCTCAGTCCCGTACCGGTTTCGTGCGAGAGAGGGCGCTCGAATTGTGCGACTACCCAACCGATGGCGTGAGATAGGGTGCGAACCTTTCTCGCCGAGGCTCGCCGTGGCCCCACACGGCGGCCTCTGCTCGCGTTTTCGAGCCAGGACCTTCGTCCGGGCCCACGGCCGGCACGCCGTCAAATTTTCTCGCCGATCCCGCGCGCTCGGCCGCCACCGCGGCGCCTTCGAGAGCGCCGTTTCGACACGCTGCAGCCGCGGGCCGCGGCACCTCGTCACACCGCCTCTCGCGCCGCCTCGAGGTGCTCCGATCGTGCACGCGGGTCGGCTCGGCACGGTGCGTGCGAATTATCGCATGTATTCGCACTCGCTGCGCCACGTATCTGCCTCTGACGGCCCGATACGCCTCCCGAAGCGCCACAGGTCCACACACGCGGGGCTGCGCGACTCTCTCGCGGCCCACCGCCCTCCCACACGCCGTTCGACCTCCACACAGGCGCTCGCTCGAGCCTCGCCGTCCGGGCGGTCCTGCGCGTCCAGATCTCGGCGACCATGACCCGCCACGCGCCAGCTCTGCACCTCTCCCGCGCGCGCCCGGCTGCTGGCATGGCGTGGCGGGCGAGGCTGGCGCGCTGCGACCGGTGGAGCGCCGCGCGGGCAGCGCACCAGCCTCGCACGCACCTCTCCACTGCGCCGCGTGCGCCGAGTTGCGTTAAGACGCAGTCAGCGGCCTTGACGGGTGAGTTCACACATAGCTCGCGGTCTGAGCGAGGCTCTTGGTGCGGCGGCAGCGTAGTGTGTGTGTGTGCGGAAGCAGCGCTCCTCGAGCCAAGGCTCGATGGCGGACGAGCGGTAGTGCGCAAGGCGAAGGGACGACCGCAGACTTCACACCCAAAAAACGTCGTCACACTGGGGGGGGGGGGGGGCAGTGCGGTGAGGCTGCCCAGCGGGGGCTCACCCCCTGCACCGGGCGGGGGGGGGCAGTCCCGTGACTGGCATTGCGCGCCGCGTGCGCCTGTTCTTCGGAAACGTGGACACGTGCGCTCGCGTTTTGTGAGAAGACGAAAAAAGAAACACATTCACAGCGACCTCCGACGCGGGGCGGACCGGGAGCCCGAGATTGTCCGTATCCATGTCCATGTGACGCGGGTCGCGGCGCGTCGCCTCTCGTCACAGTCTCAACACGCGATCTCGACCTGGGGTGTGTTGAGCCAGCGATCAGCACACACAAGCCACCACAAGCCACACCGTGACTACCCTGTGACCACATGTTGAGCCTCGCAGCACACTGCCAGCGGCGCACGCGGCGCAGTGGAGAGGTGCGTGCGAGGCTGGTGCGCTGCCCGCGCGGCGCTCCACCGGTCGCAGCGCGCCAGCCTCGCCCGCCACGCCATGCCAGCAGCCGGGCGCGCGCGGGAGAGGTGCAGAGCTGGCGCGTGGCGGGTCATGGTCGCCAAGATCTGGACGCGCAGGACCGCCCGGACGGCGAGGCTCGAGCGAGCGCCTGTGTGGAGGTCGAACGGCGTGTGGGAGGGCGGTGGGCCGCGAGAGAGTCGCGCAGCCCCGCGTGTGTGGACCGGTGGCGCTTCAGGAGGCGTATCGGGCCGTCAGAGGCAGATACGTGGCGCAGCGAGTGCGAATACATGCAATAATTTGCACGCACCGTGCCGAGCCGACCCGCGTGCACGATCGGAGCACCTCAAGGCGGCGCGAGAGGCGGTGTGTCGAGGTGCCGCGGCCCGCGGCTGCAGCGTGTCGAAACGGCGCTCTCGGAGGCGCCGCGGTGGCGGCCGAGCGCGCGGGATCGGCGAGAAAATTTGACGGCGTGCCGGCCGTGGGCCCGGACGAAGGCGCCGCCGGCTCGGATTGAGTCCAGTGGCATCAGGGGCGCCTCCAGCACTCAAGACAGTAGCACGCTGTTTCTGTCTTGGCCGCCACTGACGCGAAAATCCTATCTCGCGCCCTCGTTGGGTAGGAGTGCGAGGGAGTGTTGAATTCGTTGAATCTAGGTAAAGCGTTTCCTTGCTGTTCCTTGCTCAACCTTACCGTCCGAAAAGAAGAAATTCGATTCATCAGTCGGCCGACTCCGCCCAGCACTGCTCTCAAGGACACGAGCATCTGGCCTCATGCCACGCCCCGCGGACCCGTACCCAATTAATGCGGAGCCGCAGAAGCGCGTCGCCGTCATCGGCTCCGGCATCGCCGGCCTCACCGCGGCGCACCTTCTCTCGCGGCGCTACCACGTGACGCTCATCGAGCGCGAGGAGGTGCTAGGCATGGATGCGCACTCAAAGACGTCGCACAACGCGCGGATGGACATTCCGCTGCGTGTCTTCTCCGAGAGCTACTACCCAAACCTCTGCCGCCTTTACCGCTCGATCGGCGTCGCGTTCGGCACGGCAGACTACTCGTTCAGCCTCGTCGACGACTGCCGCGGCGGAGGCGCCTACTTTCGGTATGTCAACCTGCTCGTCCGCGGCCTCGCGCTGCCGCTCCCTTCGCCCACGCTGCTCCTCGCGCCGCAGCGCCTCCCGCGCTACCTCCGGCTCGCGTACCAGTTTGGCCGCTTCCTCCGCAGCTCTCCGGCGCAGGCGGCTGCTCAAGCCCTGGCCGCTCCTCCCTCGCTGCTCCTCCCTCCCTGCTCTTCGCGCCCCCGCCCGATGTCCCCCCTCACTCCCCGCCTCCTGCCTCCCGCCCCGCCCCCTCCCGACTGCGCCGCGCCGTCCCGCTGCCCCTCCCAGGTCGCCCTCCCAGGCATGGGCGACCTCTGCCTCGAGGACTTCCTAGCGGCAAACGGCTACGCGCAGGCCCTCGGACCCTCTGCCACCTGCGCCTGGGCCTGTCCACGACAGCCCCCCCCCCCCCACCCACCCACCCACCCACCCCCGACACGCGTCCGCGGCACGCCCCGCAGGCCTTTGGGCCGGACCTGCTCTACCCGATGCTCTCCGTCGTCTGCACCTGCAGCTATGCGTCTGTCCGCACCTACCCGGCGGCACTCATCGTCGACTACTTTGCAGGCACGCGCGGCCGTCTGAGCCGGCACCTGGTGCGAGCCTGGTCTGAGGCCTCCCCGAGCCTTCCTGTAGGCAAGTACGGCCTCTCGGGCGCGCAGTGCCGCGCGCACGAGGGCACCCGCGAGGCGGTGGCGAAGCTGGCGCAGCCGGTGGCGCGCCGCGTGACGGGCGCCGTCCCGCCGCCCTACTATCGAGAGAGAGAGAGAGAGCCGGGAGGGAGCTGAGATTGGATTCTCGCGCCGGGGCCCCCGAGACGGGCGCTCGCCACGCTTCCACCGCTTCTCCGCTCGGCCGCGACTCTCGCCGAATCTCGGCTGATTTAGGCGCCACCGTGCGGGAGGTGCGCCCCTCGCAAGCGGGCGGAAGGCACGTCGAGTGGAGCGGCGGCTCATCTCGGCTCATCTCGGCTCATCTGGGCTCATCTGGGTTCATCTGGGGTGGCAGGCCACACGTCGAGTGGAGCAGCGGCGGAGGCGCCGACGGAGCGACGTCGCACCGCGAGGCGTTTGACGAGGCGCGCGAGATTCCAGATTCCCCACGGGGGGGGGGGCGAGGGTTGGGGGGTAGGGGGGCTCACCCTAGGTTGGCCCCCGCAGGTGGTCGTCGCCACGCAAGTGAGCGCCGCGCGCCGGCTGCTGCGGCCGGCGGCCGAGGCGAGCGAGGGTGCGGACCGCGAAGTGTACGACGCGTTGGGGTCGTTCCGCTGCGAGAGGTTCCGCGTGCTGCTGCACACGGACGCGTCGCTCATGCCCGCCCGCCGGCGCGACTGGTCGCCCCTCAATCTCGTCGTCTCTCCGACGGGGAGCGCCGCTTCGGTGACCGTCTGGATGAACGCGATCGACGAGAAGCTGCGGCAGTCCCTCTCTGCGCCCGTGTTTCAGACGTGGAACCCCGTGACGGAGCCGCGGCCGGAGGCGGTCGAGGCGGACGTGGCGTTCGAGAGGCGGAGATGATAGATAGACAGGTTGACAAGGGGGGGGGGGGGGGGGCACCGGCGCGGTATGGATGGACGCGAGGGCGGGGAGACGGCCGCACATTGGAGAGCGACACGCCGACACACAGGCAAGACACTCTCACATCCTCAGCTTACTTCAGGCCAATCGTCGACCCAGCTGCGGTGCGAGCGATGGGGAAGCTCGCGCGCTGCCAGGGTCGCGGCTCGCTGTGGCTGGTCGGCTCGCACACGCGCTGCTGCTCCCCTGTCTCTGCTGGCTTCTTCACACCCTTCTCCTCTTCCAGGTCGGCTCGTACGTGCGTTGCTCGATGCCGCTCCTCGAGAACGGCGTCACTTCCGCCATCGAGGTGGCCAAGCGGCTCGGCGCGCCTGCCAGCTGTCTGTCCCGCCATGGCTGCTCTCCTGCTCTAGGTGGCCAAGCGGCTCGGCGTCGACGTGAGCGACATCGAATATGTCGAGTCGCGGCAGGCCAAGCCACAGCCGGCGGGCGGGCGGCTGGTTTGGTGGGCCGTCGCCGCCGCGCTGGCGGTCGCCGCTGTACTCGCCGCCGCGTCTCGCTGAAACGGTGCCAGGCTGCGGCTCGCCTCGCAGCGCGGCCGCATCTTTCCGCCAGTGCCACGCTGTCATCTCCGCATCAGCAGGCCGGTTGGCATGCCAGTTTCTTCTCCCTCCTCTCGAGCCCCTCGCAACGGGCTCGAACTGAGGGGCGCCGCACACACGTTGCCGCTATAATCGGCGAGACGCTGAGGCGGGGGATGTCCATGCCGGATGTCACTCTGTGTATCTCGCCGTCGCGAGGAATTGTGCACAAGGACGCTCGCTCTCGCGGTGCCGCACACAGACGAGTAATCGCAGTAAACGGCTTTATCCTTTAACTGATATAACGGCGCGACGGCTCACACCACACATATCAAAAAAAATTGCTAACGCGAAAAACCGGCACACCAATCTCCCTTCCTCTCCCTATCCTTTCTTGGAGCTCCAGAGTCCACACCCCCCTGCCCCGGGATCGCGTACAAGCTATGGCTACCGTAGGCCACACTAGCGTCGCTGGGGGTTCCCTGCCCTAGATGGGAAGCTGGCCGCTGATCCGAAGACCGACTGCACCAGGGCGCCTAGATATACTCAAGGTGAGCGAGGGTGAAGTTACGCCTTAAATGCCTGTCTCTCTACTGTGGACCTTACTCCGAGCTCGACGGCTCCTCCTATTCCCCCACCCCCCCTCCCCCCCCACTCTCTCCGAGTAAGGGCGTGCGCTACGTCCCCAAGGGGGGGGGGACGTGGGGGGGAGGTGTGACTTTTAGGTTGTAGCGTTTGGGTTTTTGTGGGGCACCCAAACGGTTTCGGTTTTCCTCCTTGGTGCCCCGAGTAGAGCGCGATCTCCCCTGGAGTCTGTCGCGCCCGTTCTGTCTAAGCTCGAGGTTCAACCTTCCAGTTGATCCTTATCGGACTGGTGAGGTCTGCCTAGCCGTCGTAGTGTAGTGCCTGGGGTGCGTCTGCGTCGGTGCTACACACACTCGGCAGGACGCTGCTGTAAATCGTTGCTGCTGGTCGTCGCTGTTTGTTAAACGATTTTCGCCATGGTGTTTTTTCTTTTTATGCTTAGGCAGTAAAAAGAACGGAAACGTGTGCGGCAGGCGCGGGCTCGGTCGATATCCCATACTTCGACTCACATCTTCACTGCTGCGGTGTGTGCCCGGGGAGGCGCGGCGGCGGGGTGGATTGAGAAGGTCTCAGAATGCAGAGAAGCTGCAGGCGTGCAGAGGCGCGCGCTGCAGTTTCTCTGATCGGGCTGCTGGCGGTGTGCGCGAGACGGCGTGGTGAGGCGTGAGGCAGGCTATTGTAGTGGGGTGCGGGCTGCGTCTAAGCGTATGCGTGCACATGGTGCTGTATGCTGTGTGTGCAGGCAGGCTGACAGGCTGTGCACAGCAGACTGGGCGGATGAGCGCGCGCGCGCGCTCGTGCGGGCGTGCGTGCGCGCAGCGTGCCACGCGCGCGCCTCGTGCAGTGCAGACAGGCGCGAGGCGGCAGGGGCGCAGTGTACGCGGGCTGATGGTGCTGTATGCTGTGTGTGCAGGCAGGCTGACAGGCTGTGCATAAGACTGAGCGGATGAGCGCACGTGCGTGTGCGTGCGTGCGTGCGCGCCTTGCGTGGTGCAGTATCTGCGTCGTACTCGCGGCGCGTCCTGGTACAGCCGCTTGTGAGATGCCTGAAGCAGTGTGCAGAGCCTGCACAGGGCGCAAAAAGGCGAGGTAGTGCTGGTGAGGTGTGCTGCGGCGCGCGCGTCGCGGCGTGAGTGGATATGCGGCTTGCTCTGGTAGTGCGAGGGGCGCGCAGCTGGTGCGGGCGGCGCGGGACGGCCATGGGGCGCCAGCACAGGGCAGACGCACATGGCACAGCTCTGAAATGGCGCTGCGCGTGTTTGCGTGCGCGCGGGGACGTACGCGCAGTTTTCACGCGGTGTGCGTGGAGAAGGGCATGAGAGGCGCCGGCCGCGCGTGTGTTGTCGTGTGGGAGTTCGGAGTATGCCCGGAGGGCGGGGTGGTTTAGGGCGACTAGACTTCGCACTGGCGCCGGAGGCCCCAGATATGAAGAAAAGACACACCACACATATCGTCGGAAAAAATTGGACACCTCCTAAGAGATGGCTATACAACTACGGCTTTAACTATCTATGACAAGTTGCCGGGGCCAACGCTGTCCGCTGGACCTGGAGCCATCAAGCTAGGTACTTGTACAGAAGCTGCCACTCCCGGGAGGACGCTCGGGAGCCTCGGGCTCCAGGTACTCCCGGCGGATGAGGTCCACGACCATCGCGTCGAAGTAATCCCTCGCCAGGGTGAAGTTGGTCCAGCTCGTGGTCCACCTTGGCCTCGTTCTGATCAAGGCCTGCGCCTTCTCAGCCAGATCCTCGTGCTCCACCCGCTTCTCGCTCATCATTACCTTGATGATTCCCCACTCGACGACATGCTTGCGCTCCTGCTCCGCCTCCTTCAGCGCCGCGTCCTTCTCCTCCTGCGTCATCTCCGCGGCGATCCTCCGCACCTTGATCCGCTGCTGGCGGTCGGAGAAGGTGGCGTAGCTCAGCGTGTCGGTCGGCGCGACCTCCCTGCCGGCCGGATCCTTGGTCAGGATCTTGTACTTGCCGCGAGAGCACGTAGCGCTTGAGCTCCTCGGCGGGCAGGTTGAGGCGGCCCTGAATGTCGGAGAAGGTCATCGAGTCCGCCTCGTTGAAGAGCAGCAGGATGCAGGCCTGGTAGGTGAGACGAGCAGGTCGTGCTCCTTGCTCTTCCCCTATTCCGTGAACTTGCTCAGCGAGTGCACCCACCGCAGCCGGCGGTGCGAGGTATGTGAGTCGTAAAAGGCCTTGAAGGCCTCGACGCACTGCAGCATCTCCTTTTGCAGCTTGAGCTCGTCCGACTTGTACTGTGGCCAGAATTTGGTGGTGAGCACCTGCACCGTCAGGTCGAGCTCCTTGTCCTTTTTTGTTTCCAGAGAAAAGACCTTGTCGTGCTCGAGCTCCTTGTCCTTGACGTGCTCGGCGAAGGCGGACTGGATGTCCTGCGACAACCTCATGTCGGTCATCATGCCCTCCATGTCGTGAGTGAACTGCGCGCCGCCGCGCAGCTTGAGCTTGGCGATCATCGAGCGCTCTGCGCTAGCGCCCACTGAGGGCGCCAGGAGCAGCGCTTCGCGAGCTGCCTCCTGTAGAACTGGGAGAAGATGACCTTGTCGAACAGATAGCCAAAGAGCCGCACCACCTTCTCGAGCTTGTCCTCGAGCGCCTCGTCCGAGAGCAGCGCGCCCGAATTTTTGAGCAGGTTGTCGCAAAAGTTGGAGAGCAGCTCGGCGGTGGCGCTCTTGCCGATGTCCTTGTTGACAAACTCCTCGAAAGCCTCCCTCGCCGCCTTGAGAAACGTCGCGTCGCCGTTAAAGTAGCCCTCGCCTAACGTCGAGCCGATGATCTCGCTGTACACGCCGTCGAGGTCGAGCAGCTCCTGCACGTCGCCATCAGGTCGCCCTCGGCGTTGGCTGACTGCTTCTTGACCAGCGCGAGGCCGGCGTCGGTGATGTGCTTGCGCACGATGTTTGCGATCGGCGGCAGACCGATCGGGACGAGGCTAAACAGCTCGACCATGCGGTGGTAGTGCTGCCTCGAGAGGGTGGTAGTGCTGCCGCCGCCGCCGCCGCCTCCGCTGCTGCTGCCGCCGCCGCTGCTGCAGCCGCCGCCGCCGCTGCTGCCGCCGCCGCTGGTGTTGCAGCCGCCGCCGCGCGTAGAGACGGCCAGCAAGTTCTCGAGCAGCTCGCGCACCCGAGGCAAGGTGAGGTCTTCAAAGGCGCTGCAGGCCTTGCGGTAGGCGTTCTCCGCGACAGAGAGCTCCGTCCCCGCCGCCTCCCGCCGGACAGCCTGCAGACAGCTGCAAGCCCGCGCGCCGGCTCGCACAAGCTCGATGCGCTGGGCGCTCTCGCTCTCTCCGAGCCAGCGGTGGCGCCCTGGGCAGCACCCTGCATGCTGGAAACGGCGGTACGGCCGGGTCGGATCGAGGGTTTGGCGGCAGGGTTTGGACTTTTTGTTGTCCCCTGACACAGTTATTGTTATGGTGTTATGGCTCTCGGGGCATAGCAGCCCATAACATGTGGGGGGCCCATAACAGCCATAACACCCATAACATGTTATGGGCTGCTACAGTGGGTTTCGGGCATTAAGAAAACGTAGTATTAAGAAACCACGCCGAGCGATTTTCGCGAAAATCTAAGAAACCACGGCGCGCCGCAGGCGCGCCGGCTGGCAAGCGCCGCAGGCGCGCAGGCTGGCAAGCGCCGCAACACACTCACCCAAACGCCCCTGTGATGCAGTCGGTTGGCGTCGACGACCACAAGGTGCCGCCCAACGAGACCGACCAGGTGCAGCCGATTGATCGCGGCATGGGGCGCCAGATCAAAGTCTACCTCGGGCAGCTGCTCGATGAGTGGCTTGACGACGAGGACAACCTCGAGAAATGGGAGTCGAACAAGCTGACGGCCTCCATGAAGGCGCTCCAGGGCGAGGCCAAGCGCAAGTACTTCGAGCACGCTCTGGTGCCCTGCTCACAGCCGATGGCACGGACGACGACCTCATCAAGCTGGAGGGCGCCCCCGCCGGCTACAAGGTGGTGATCCCGCAGCTTACTTATTTTTTTATTTTTTGAGAGCGCCTTCGTTGTTAATAATACAAACCCATTGGTCCTGTGTCGCAGTCACACTTGTCGCAGTCACACACACGCACACGCCAATCCGCACCGCGCGCCCGGCCACCGCCTCGCCTAGCGCGCCTCGCACGGAAAAATGCCTCGGCCCAGCGGTCCTGAGTGCCGGCCGGGGCTAAGAAACCACGGCGTGGGCTGGGGGAGGAGGGTGGAAAGGCTTAGAAACGGCGGCGTGCCGCAGGATCCTGTTTTCTTAATGCCCGAAACCCACTGTATGAGAGAGCCGTCCCGGATCCACGGTGTTATGGCCCGAGAGGCCACACCGAACTGCTCGCCGCTGGAATTTTCGCTTCGCGCGCTGCCGCGCGCGAGGTTCGGCATCGACCGCCAAATATTTTCTCTTTTGCCCTTAAGTTAAATTCAATAACATCAACCTGCCTCCTGACTGAGGCTGAGCGATGGCTTCAGATTTCTCAATCAAGACCCCCCTCCCCCTCCCCCCCCCTTCACGCAATTTGCTTCCCGTTTCTAACTCGTACTCTCTGCAGCTCTGCCGCTCCCCTCCGTTTTAACATGTACCTTAAAGTATGTCTTTCCCGCAATTTAACTCACGTCCTTTTTCTCTGAGCCCTGGCCTCGATCGACACCCTCGACACCGGGCCTCGACACCTCGACACCAGGGCTCAGCTTTTTCTTTCCTTTTTTCGCTTCATGTCTCGAGGTTTCTAACAAGTGGAAGCTGGCTGCTCCCGCTTTTTAGTAGTTAAAGCTCCGTGCCAGTCGTGCGAGCGAGTAAGTTGTAAAACTCTTCCTCATCCGGATGACTCATCGCGCGATCGATGGATGGATGTTGCTGCTTTCCGCGTTGATGGACCACGCCTCTCGGATATCAGAGCACAGCGAGTCGTACGTGTGCTCGTCCTCCGCCAACACAGGCAGCACATTCCACATAGTTGAAGCCGGGAACCCTCTTGAAGTCGGAGACGCGCAGGTCAACCGACGAGGGCTTCTGGCTCATGAACATCCTCATCCGGTAGGCCATGGTTGGCTGGTAGTAGCTACGCGGCGCGGGGCGGGCGCTCCAAAAAGAAGAATTTACCCTACGCCGGGTTTATCGCGGCGTCCAAAAGAAAAATCCGTGACACATTAACAGCTGTTATGAGGTTGTTATGCTGGCTGTCATAACAACCAGTGGGATGTGTTATGAGTGTTATGAGGTGTTATGAGGTGTTATGAGGTGTTATGGTAGGGTGGGCATAACAGCCATAACAGCGATGGAGGTGTTATGAGGTGTTATGAGGTGTTATATGGGGTGTTATGAGCAGCCAGCCATAACAGCCATAACACCTGTTATGGCCGCTCCCATAACCTTGTCTGGGGACAATTTTTGGAAGGTTTACTCTCTCTCTCTCAAGGTGTATGGTTTCCTGCTCAAAGACTGCCCCCCTCCTGCTGACAGGCCAAGCCTCCCGCCGACAGGACCATACCCTCGAATGCCCCCCTCCCCCCCCCCTTCGGCCTTCGCCCCACCGGCACCGCCGGCCGCCTTGCATCAAGCCTTGCAGACCATCACCAACCAACACGCACACTAGATACCCGGGTACGCGCGGTGGCAGCCGCCGTCTTGGAACAGGTACCGCGAGCGCGTCCGGTGGGGGACTAGCACTAGCCGTCTTCCGCGTCGGAGATTCGGAGAGCCCGCTGTGTATGTGTACAATACGGTCAGCGCGATGCGCGTCGACGGCGAAGCGACGGTCTCTGTGACACGAGACTGCGCACATGAGAGGCCTTTCAGCGATCGTAGGGCGACGGCGCGACGGTGAACCTGCCACCGGTCGTGCGCGCCGCCGCTGTGGCAATCGAGAAGCTGTCTGGCCCAACCTCCAGGTCCGAGCCGGTCGCAGTGAGAGTGATGCGGCCATACGTCCCCGCACCGTCGCCGAGCGCCGCAAACTCGCGCAGACTGCCGACCAGGTCAGCCGTGAGCTTGCGGGTCACGCGCGATTGCGACATGTGCGCGCCTCCGATGCGGACGTCGAGATCAAACGTCGAGCCGCGTGGCGTCTCCGCCTTCAGCGTGATGTACGTCGCCTTGTTCGTGGCGTGAGTGGAGGTGAGCTCGACATTGAAGCCACCGCCGCACGCGTCGAGCAGCGCCACAAAGGCCGGTCGGTGCTGAAGCGCGGTGCGGCGGACTCTCTCAGCGTCGGCAAGGCCCTGCTCGTCGAGCTTGATCAACATCGTCGACGAGGGGTCGATCGAAGCGCCCGGACACTTTGCAAAGGAGGTGCGGTAAACGTGGCCACTGCTGCCTCCGCTGAAGCTGTGGCCGCCGAGATGGTTGATCGAGTCGCTGATTTTGAGGGTGAGGAGCGGAGGCATCGAGTCGCGGCCAATCAAGAGGAAGCCCTTGGTGCTTCGCCAGTCGTAGCAGCTGGTGCCGTTCATGCCTGGCACGCTGCACGTGAACTCGATTGAGACGTCTGATCCGCCGTGATATTGCTTGGACGACGCGGAGTCGTGGAATGTGCACGTGTAGGAAAGCCCGTCCATGAGCTGGACCGGATCAGACACCGGGTCTGCCTCGTCCGCATCACGCTTGCGCTTGCTCACCGCTGGTTCCGCGGTCGCCGGTGCGGGCACGCGCCTGACGGCCCGCTGCCGAGAGGGATCGGAAACGAGCTGCTGCTTCATCGCAGACGGCGGCTTGAGCGCAATCACGTATTGCGAGCCTCGAATCGTGGCGATGATCTCGTCGTCGCCACGTTGAAACGCCTCTTCGATGGCGCGCGATACGGGAGCGTCGTAAGGTGCAAACTGCCCGCTGAGCATCACTGACCACTCGGGTGCTAAACCAGCCGCCGCTGCCGGGCTGCTCATCGTTAGTCGGAAGAGGTTTAGCTGTGAGCGCTGTCAGCGATATCGAGCCCAAGGGTTTCTTTAGGAACCCCTGCACCCACCCTCGGCATGTCTCCTACGTCCCCTTCGCTTCGCCACCCCCCGCCACCGAAAGTCGCAGAGGTAGTTTACCTCCGATCTAGCTGGGTGCCCGGACTCGCCGCTCCTTTCCGGCTCGCCGCGGAGTGCCGTCAGTAAGCCGTCACCCGCGCCGCCACCCCAGCCTCCCGCCTCTCGGACGCGGACCTACCTATGGGTCGGCTCTTCGACCCACTAGGCCACCTTTGGCGCAAGAGGTAGCAAGACTGCGGCGGCAGCGCGCACTGACGCGGTCGTGCTCGCGACGAGGGCGAAATCAAAACGACTGACGGACGGGCACAGACAGGTCGCCCCGTCGCCGTCGGAGCCAAAACAGCGACGGGTGTCGTGGGCGTGCGTGCTTGGGTGGTTGTGAGCTCTCTGCCGCTTTCGACTGTCAGCCCACGACACGTACCGGTGTAGAAACGTCGTGTGAGTACCTCAGATGCGTCTGAAGACCGCAGGGTGGCACCAAATCGGGCGCCAAAGGTCGGCAGAACTGGAAGGCCCCCGAGGGGCCAAAATGGCCCCGTTGGGCTCGTTCCGAGGCTTGGACGGACTCTCGCGGCTGGTTTGTGCGCGATGTCGGCAATGGTGATACACACGCACATCGGGCCGATGCCAGCGGTACCCATTTTACGAGCCTCAAGCCGCGAGCCGCCCTGCAGGCGCCGTTTTGGGGCTCCGGAGCGAGGTCATGCAGAGCCAGAGGGCCCTGGGGGCGCTTTCGAGGCCTCAGCTACCACAACACGCCTTTAGAATGGTCCCTGAGCGGCTCCCACGATCCCACCAGCACCCGAGCTGCACGACACGACCGCTTGTTTGAACATTAGCGACACAAAATATTAGGTCACCGTGCATAGAGAGCGCTCCGCCACTGACAACACAAGCCACACGCACATACACGCAGGTAGACTTGTAGTGCAAAAGAGACGACAAGACGGCCACAATTCAGCATTAGCGAGACGTAAAATGGGCATCTTTTGGTTGTTGGGGAGGGATGTAATGTTGTATACCAAAGAAACAAGAACACCCGGAAACAATCACTGCGAGTCCGAGGGGCCGCGCGCTCGCGCGCCCCCCGCTCTCTGACGACGAGACAGTGTGGCTCAGGAGACCGCTGCCCCCCTCCCTACCCCAGCCCCGGCACCCGCGCCTCCCCTCCCCGAGCCGTCGAGGCATACGAGCGCCGGCGGCACACACACTGGGACACCCGCGGCGAGGACCGTCCCCAACAACCCAGCCGCGCGCCACTAGCCATCTCCATATGGTCTCAAATCAAAAGCCTGTCAAAAGCCCGCACCGCCCGGCGCGTCTTTTGGCCGGGCCGCCGGGTGCGGGCAACCCTAGGGCGCGCCCCCCCTACTTCTTGACCGGCTCCTCCTCCTCCTCCTCCTCCTCGTCGTCGTCGTCCACCGCGCTCACGACGCCGACGGGCCCCTTGCCCTCGCCCAGCGCCTGGAAGCCCATCCGCTTGGCCTGGACGACGGTCATGTTCTTCGAGACGGCGACCGGCGCCTTGATGAAGAGCTTGTGCAGGAGCGCGCCCGCGCCGAGGCCCAGCAGAAGCGTGCCGATGATCGCGATCCACGCGATCGTGTTCTCGCCCCAGCCCGAGTCGTACTCAGCGTCGCGCTTCCAGCGGCGGCGGCGGAGCATGCGCGAGTGGCCGTGGCGGCTCGAGGCCATCACCTCTCGGAGCTGGCGGCCGATGCTCGTGTGCACGTCCGAGGCGAGCTCCGAGAGCGTCGGCTTGTGCGCCATCGAGTGGCCCGCGCTGACGCCCGAGAGGCGGCGCAGCATGCGGCGCGCGCCGTTCCGGCTGCCAAAGCTGCCCTTGGAGGACTCGTCGGTGGCCGAGGAGGTCAGGCGGTCCCACACGCGCTTCCAGTAGGCGTACACCACCGCGTCGCAGTCGGACGGCACCGCCACCTCGCCGTCGGCCACCACCCACGGCTTGGGGCACGAGTGCGTGATCCAGTGCACCGCGAAGGGCGCGCCGGCAGCCTGCCAGTCGTTGGCCACGTCGGCGCGGCCGATGGCGAGCTTGGTGACGCCACGCTCGGGCGTGGAACCGTCGTAGTACGAGTTGAGGAGGGCCTGCTCGGTGCAGTCGATCACGTTGCCAAACTTGTTCTTGTGCTCCTTGCTGCCCTCGGCGAGCAGGTCCTGGTAGGTGGCCTCGGACGGCGACAGCATCATCACGCCCGCGTTGAAGTACGAGTGGAAGCGGGCGCGCTCGGCGGCGAAACCCTTGACCTTGTCGAAGGCGCCCGAGGCGTCGCCGGTGAGGACCGTGTCGGCGTCCAGGTAGAGGATGCGCTCGTACTTGAGCTGCTGCCACAGCCGCAGCTTGGTGGCCATGTGGCCCCACCGCTCGCCCTGGTCCTTGTCAAACCTCGAGCACTCCTCCGACTTTCCGAACCAAAACTCGGCAACCTCGTCGACGACGGCGACGGTCCAGCCGGCGACGGTGAGGGCGGAGCGCCACTCCTCGGGCACCGACGACGTGACGAGGCACACCATGTCGCGCGCCGAGTCGAAGGAGCGGATCGAGGAGCCGAGCACGAGGGCGCCGCGGAAGTAGTCGGCGTTGTCCGTCGTCAGGAGGGTGGCGTAGGCCTGCGACTTGCGCAGCGGCTTGAAGAGCCACGGCGAAGCGGGGCGGCTCACGACCTCGCCGCGCGAGATGGAGTCGGAGAGGGCTGGCGCGGCCGCGCCCAGCACCTGCGCGGCGGCGGGGGAGGAGGGGGGTGTCAAGGGGCTCGCGAGATGAAGTCGGCCGGCGCGGCGCCGCACCTTCCGCTCCGAGGCGAGGTAGGTGACCGGCGTCTTGGGCGACGGGCGCAGGAGCGCGTTGATGCGCTCCTCGGTGGGCATGGTGAGCCGCTCGACACCGAGGGCGGAGAGGTCCGCGTGCAGTCTTGTCGGCGCGGCGTATGGTCGCGCCATGAG
>NW_005201391.1:331432-333635 GCF_000372725.1 Emiliania huxleyi CCMP1516 | reverse complement strand
CCGCCACCCCAGCCTCCGGCCTCTCGGACGCGGACTATGGGGTCGGCTCTTCGACCCATTAGGCCACCTTTGGCGCAAGAGGTAGCAAGACTGCGGCGGCAGCGCGCACTGACGCGGTCGTGCTCGCGACGAGGGCGAAATCAAAACGACTGACGGACGGGCACAGACAGGTCGCCCCGTCGCCGTCGGAGCCAAAACAGCGACGGGTGTCGTGGGCGTGCGTGCTTGGGTGGTTGTGAGCTCTCTGCCGCTTTCGACTGTCAGCCCACGACACGTACCGGTGTAGAAACGTCGTGTGAGTACCTCAGATGCGTCTGAAGACCGCAGGGTGGCACCAAATCGGGCGCCAAAGGTCGGCAGAACTGGAAGGCCCCCGAGGGGCCAAAATGGCCCCGTTGGGCTCGTTCCGAGGCTTGGACGGACTCTCGCGGCTGGTTTGTGCGCGATGTCGGCAATGGTGATACACACGCACATCGGGCCGATGCCAGCGGTACCCATTTTACGAGCCTCAAGCCGCGAGCCGCCCTGCAGGCGCCGTTTTGGGGCTCCGGAGCGAGGTCATGCAGAGCCAGAGGGCCCTGGGGGCGCTTTCGAGGCCTCAGCTACCACAACACGCCTTTAGAATGGTCCCTGAGCGGCTCCCACGATCCCACCAGCACCCGAGCTGCACGACACGACCGCTTGTTTGAACATTAGCGACACAAAATATTAGGTCACCGTGCATAGAGAGCGCTCCGCCACTGACAACACAAGCCACACGCACATACACGCAGGTAGACTTGTAGTGCAAAAGAGACGACAAGACGGCCACAATTCAGCATTAGCGAGACGTAAAATGGGCATCTTTTGGTTGTTGGGGAGGGATGTAATGTTGTATACCAAAGAAACAAGAACACCCGGAAACAATCACTGCGAGTCCGAGGGGCCGCGCGCTCGCGCGCCCCCCGCTCTCTGACGACGAGACAGTGTGGCTCAGGAGACCGCTGCCCCCCTCCCTACCCCAGCCCCGGCACCCGCGCCTCCCCTCCCCGAGCCGTCGAGGCATACGAGCGCCGGCGGCACACACACTGGGACACCCGCGGCGAGGACCGTCCCCAACAACCCAGCCGCGCGCCACTAGCCATCTCCATATGGTCTCAAATCAAAAGCCTGTCAAAAGCCCGCACCGCCCGGCGCGTCTTTTGGCCGGGCCGCCGGGTGCGGGCAACCCTAGGGCGCGCCCCCCCTACTTCTTGACCGGCTCCTCCTCCTCCTCCTCCTCCTCGTCGTCGTCGTCCACCGCGCTCACGACGCCGACGGGCCCCTTGCCCTCGCCCAGCGCCTGGAAGCCCATCCGCTTGGCCTGGACGACGGTCATGTTCTTCGAGACGGCGACCGGCGCCTTGATGAAGAGCTTGTGCAGGAGCGCGCCCGCGCCGAGGCCCAGCAGAAGCGTGCCGATGATCGCGATCCACGCGATCGTGTTCTCGCCCCAGCCCGAGTCGTACTCAGCGTCGCGCTTCCAGCGGCGGCGGCGGAGCATGCGCGAGTGGCCGTGGCGGCTCGAGGCCATCACCTCTCGGAGCTGGCGGCCGATGCTCGTGTGCACGTCCGAGGCGAGCTCCGAGAGCGTCGGCTTGTGCGCCATCGAGTGGCCCGCGCTGACGCCCGAGAGGCGGCGCAGCATGCGGCGCGCGCCGTTCCGGCTGCCAAAGCTGCCCTTGGAGGACTCGTCGGTGGCCGAGGAGGTCAGGCGGTCCCACACGCGCTTCCAGTAGGCGTACACCACCGCGTCGCAGTCGGACGGCACCGCCACCTCGCCGTCGGCCACCACCCACGGCTTGGGGCACGAGTGCGTGATCCAGTGCACCGCGAAGGGCGCGCCGGCAGCCTGCCAGTCGTTGGCCACGTCGGCGCGGCCGATGGCGAGCTTGGTGACGCCACGCTCGGGCGTGGAACCGTCGTAGTACGAGTTGAGGAGGGCCTGCTCGGTGCAGTCGATCACGTTGCCAAACTTGTTCTTGTGCTCCTTGCTGCCCTCGGCGAGCAGGTCCTGGTAGGTGGCCTCGGACGGCGACAGCATCATCACGCCCGCGTTGAAGTACGAGTGGAAGCGGGCGCGCTCGGCGGCGAAACCCTTGACCTTGTCGAAGGCGCCCGAGGCGTCGCCGGTGAGGACCGTGTCGGCGTCCAGGTAGAGGATGCGCTCGTACTTGAGCTGCTG
>NW_005201391.1:270742-331332 GCF_000372725.1 Emiliania huxleyi CCMP1516 | reverse complement strand
CAGGCAGAGTGTAGCGCGCGGCGGCCGCATCCACGCCCGCAGCCAGCCGCTCCTCGTCGAGGCCGACCACGTCGGCGCGCTCCCAGTATTTGAGCGGATTGGATGGGTGCAGCAGCATCTCCTCGCGCGCGCCGCCGTTGGCGCCCAGCATCATGGTCAAGTTTGCGACGATCGACGTGCCCGCGTGGTGCATCCCGAGGACGAGGATCTGCGACGGAGAAGCAGCGGGCCCCGACGCCGGGGCACCGAGAGGGAGCGCAGATACAGCAGCCAGCATCGTTCGCAGCTCACCTGCGCGCGCGCGAAACTGTGTCAAAACTCTGCGCGCAAGCCGAGTCGGCGCGCCGTCCGCTGCGCGCGGCGATCCCCCCGCTGTGGGCGCGGGTGCGCGGGGCGGCGGGGGGCGGCAGGCAGGCGGCCGGCCCCGGCACGGCGCGCGCGCGCGCGAGCCGCGCTCGCCCCTACGAGGGCAGCTCTGTGCGCCTTGCGGAGAAGACGCTGTCCACTGCCGGGCGGCGCCCGCTGTCCAAGGCTGAACTTCTGGTCTGAGGTGTCTGTCGTCGTCGTCCTGGCATCTTTACTGCGCGTGGCCTGGTACGTAGCAGGCGTTGGACGGGAGAGGGTGTGAAGTAGCAAGTGGGCGGCGAGGTGTCGGTGTGAATGCACCGACTAGGAGCGGGAGCGTTAGAGAGGAGCGTGAGCGCCAGAGACAGAGAGAGAGAGGACAACAAACACAACCATGATGTAACAAAGCTCTCTCTCTCTCTCTAAAACGCCACGGGCGGGGGCCCTATCTCTATTGTCCCCTTGCGGCCGAGCAGGGGTGTGCGGTGTGCGGGTCCACACACACTCACACAGTTCGAATACCAATACGGTATCCAAACAAAACGCCAAAAAACCACCGCCGGGAGGCTCGAGAATGGCGCACCTGCCGGCGCGGCATCAAGCACGAACGGACCGTCCACAACGGCAAGGGTAACAAGTAATTAAATTTCTCCCTTTCAATTCACGGATACGTTCCAAGCAACCCGGCCAAGGACTTAGCGCGCGTCCCTTCGCCACAACGCAACCAACTCCCATGGGCTCCTCCTGCTCCTCGCACAACTCTCATGCACGTGAGGTGCAGTCCGCGCGCGAGTCCGTGCTCTCCTCCTTCCGCAATGAGCTGGAGCCGTGCACGCCGGATGCCGAGAGCGAGTGTAGCACCCCCGGCGCGAGTGACGCCGGAGAGGTGAAGGCTCGGGGCATGGACGTGCAGGCAGAGCCGCAGGTGGAGCCGCAGGTAGAGGCGCAGGTGGAGGTGCGGGAGCAGGCGCAGGCGCAGGATGAGGACGAGGTGCCCGGCATGATGGCCATGCTCAAGAGCGTCTCGCGCTTCATCTCTCCAATGGGCGACTGGTCTTTGCCGGCGCCGCAGTGCGTGGCGAGCCTGCGAAAGAGCGACTCGGAGGTGCCGCAGCGGGAGGGGAGCGCCTCTCCGACCGAGGGGGAGGAGGCCACGCCTGCGCCGCCACCCAAAAAGGAGTCGTATGTCTCGGGCTTCGCCTGAGATCTCTCGTCGCTCACAGTCCGCTTGCGGCTTGGCACACATGAAGCATGCTATGAAGCATGCTATTTAGTATAAAGCCCCTATACAAGTTCAATTTTGATACGCATCCCGTGGGGAGGTCCATCACAAGCCATGCCAGAGCGAGAGAGAGAGAGCAGAGACGAGCTGGCAGCAAATTTCTCCACTGGTTGGGTAGTAGTCTAAGTTCTGAGCCTCGAGGCTGAGCGGGTCTAAGTGTGACTAGTCACGCTGGGGTGCTTACGCGGTCTAAGATCAGCGAGAGCCTCTTACATCGGCTAAGTCGGCCGTGGCACAGCCTGGGGCCAAGAGGCTCCCACCGTGATCAACGATACGGCGCTAGCCCCCAAATTTTCTTCGCCTGCGGCGGGCGCCTTCTAATCCGGATCGATCCTTCTCATGCTCAGCAATCGCCGCCTCAGCATCCTCCTCTTCCGATTCTCGTTGCTCTTCTTGAGCGCAATCTTCAAGCCAAACAGTTCTCACAAATAGCCTCAAGCTCAAACAAACGCATGTCAAGGAAGCCTGTGTATGCTGGTCCTCTTTGAACGATCCGCGCGTGAGGTAGATCTAGCATAGGGCCTTGTTGGCAGCAGCCAGCTTGTTGCGCTGCTTCGTTGCGATGAGCTGATTGGGATCGCAGAAGTGCATGCCAAGCACCGCCACGATCTTGAAGCAGAACACATCGCAACCGCATCGTCCGCACTGCCATCGGCATGCCGCGCCCGCCGCTTCGCCGCAGCCGCCTTAAGACACGCATAGCGGCAGCACATGGTACGGTGCGCGTACTTGAGCAGGAGTTGCGCGCCGCAAGTAGCGCACTGGCCCTGGGACAAGGCGATATGGCGTCGTGCGCGGCATACGTTGGTCGGGACGCGTCCAGGTATTTTTCGGGTAAACCTGGACTTTTGCAGGTATACCCGGGTTTTACCCGGATTTGGCCTTGTGCCGTCTAAGTTCATGGCCCCCGACCATACAGCGTCTAAGTCCGAGCCCGGCTCCGTGCGGGGGCTAAGTTGAGCGCTCGCTCGCTGCAGAGGCTAAGTGTAGAGCGACCCTCTAGCCCTACTACCCAACCATTATTTCTCCGCCGCGTTGAGGGGAGGAGCGCAAACGAAGAGCGCGGAGTTGGGTTGGGTGGTGAGTGACATAGCGTGCGTCGCGCGCCTGCAGGCCGCGACCGTTGGGGCTTTCAGGCGAGGCAGCCGACGGATGCCCACCGCAACCTCGGGCGTGGCGGGCACGGCCGGAGCAGACGTCGAGGGGACCAGCGCCTCTCCGCCGCGAGCAGGAGGCATCCGACGGAGAAGGCGGAGACGGTCCGAGAGGCCACCATTCGGGCGAGGGCTGAAGGAGCGCGGCACGCTACGCGCCAGCTGCTATGCAGTGGAGTGGGCGCGGCACGCTACGCGCCAAGCTGCTATGCAGTGGAGTGGTCGCCGCCACACAATGCTGCTGCTTTGCCCCCCAATCGTTTCGGTCACGTGCCCGCCGGGTTTGAGGTGTTGAGCTGAGGGGTCTGCGTGTTGAATCGCCGGCACCTAGTTATTCTAAAAAAAGTCACTCTGTTTTATATATGAAAAGGGACCCGCAACGATACGGACGGAAAATGCCCGAGCACGAGTCTTCTCCCGGCCGTGCGGCCATTCCCTCGATTCGAGACACGATCCGCTCGCTGGAGAGAGACCCGAAATCACCCCACGACAAGCGACCAAACGACGATGACGGTGCGGCTCACGCGTACGGTGCTCGTGGACTGGAATGGCAGCGCCTCGACAAAGAGTCGACACGCTCGCTGCTCGCAGACGAAGACCTTCCGCTCCACTCGTTCAAATCGATCACCCTCTTTATGCGCCGCCGCAGCGCATGGCTCTGCACCGCGGGCGCGTTACTCGCGTACCTGGCCTTTCTGCCGCCACTGCCCGTCCTCCTAGATGCGCAAGATGGCATGTGTCTGGGCGTTGCGCATTGTGGCAAGCAAGAGGGCACGCGAACACGACAGTCGCCACCAGCATAAGCGGTTTCTTCGCTTTAGGCTTGTCATTGTACCTGTGATGACGCACGAAATCTGCACCGAGTGGCAGGATGGCCATATAGCGCTCTTGAACCCGCCGAGGGCGCCCGACTCGTGCACGGGGCTAGAGAAGGTGATTGAGCTTATCCCCGATGACTTCTTCATCAAGGCCACCGTCTCGAACCTATCCTCCGACTTCAACACGCCCACGGGAAGGGTGCGCCATTCCAGCCGCCCGCCGCCCTTCTTGCCGGCGCGGCCGCCCTCACTGTGCTGATCCGCCTCAGGTGTTCCTCGCCTGCATCCTGCTCTCTTCCATCGCGCTCCTCGTCTCGGAGTTTCCATTCTGGCTGCCGCGCCGCTGGCTCAGTGACAGCGGGCGGCAATGGATGGACTCGTCTGAGGGCAAGCTGCGCTTCGTGTGGCTCGTCGTGGGCACGCTCTGCACCGCGGTCGTCTCGGTCGTGCCAAGCCCCGCCGATGCGGGCGGGTATGACTTCATACTGATGATGATGCACAACATTGGTGCGATGGTTGGCTATGGCACCATGGTCGGCATGGAGCTGGCGCAGCTCCACTACGGCGAGAATGTCTTTCGCCGCGCGTGCGCGACGTGGCGGCAGTGCCTCTGCGGCCCGCCAGCGGAGCACGCTCCGCCGCGCGACCTGCTGCCGCTCAACTTGGACCAGTGGCTCCGCGGTACCATCATGGTGCTCGAGCTGTGCACCGGCGTGGTTTTTATCAGCGTGCAGGGCTCCCTCACGCTCTTTGGGGCGACGTCGCAGGCCCTCGCCTACTACTCCGTCTTTTTGGAGACGGCTTTTGCGGTGCTCATCTACAGCGACCTGCTCGTGATGGGGCTGCATGGCATAGCGATGGACGTCAATGACGTCAAGCCGTGATTTAGAGGGGCGCCAGCAGGGCTATTGATACGATGGCGCTTCTTTTCGAGATTCCAGCTAGGGCCCAAAAGAATTCCCAAAGGCGGCGCCTGTGAATTGCTGATTCCGGCTGCAGCTGCGGCACGCCCCTGTCGAGTGCTCGTCTCCTCACCCCAGTGATGACAGAGGTCGCCTCCTCGCCTCCGTTGCCGGCGAGCGCGCCGGCGTCAATCCGTTCGCCCATCCGTTCGCCAAAATCGCCGTTCGCCGGCTTAAAGAAGAGAGCTAGCACCGGCGCGGCAACGGTGAAGAAGGCAGCAAAGGGCAGCGCGGAGAAGGCAAAAGGAGCGGCAAAGGCCGCGACCAAGGCGGCCGTCAGCGCTACCGATCGGGCGGCGACTCGCGTGCAGGCCAACGTGCGGCGCTGCAGCTCCACGGTCTGGCTCGCCATGCTCGACGCGGCGGACAGGGCGTGCGACAGCGCTGGCCTGAAGGTGATGCGGGACCGGCTCGTAAAGATGGGCGCGGCGGGTGGCACGGCCTGCGCGAATGTGGTGATGGCGCTCTCCGGCGCCAGCGGCCCGGGCGCGGCGATGAGGCGGCGGGCGCTGATCAAGCTGTTCCGCACGTCGGTGGCGCTGGTGAACCTCGTGCTGAAGGCGCTGCGCTCCCTGCCCCAACACCTCTCCCCAACGCGCGGCGCCCCCGCGCTGATGTTCCGCTTCTCTTCTCAAGGCGCTGCTCCCTCGCTATCTCACGCCGATCCGACGAGAGGTGCAGCGGACGATGTCCGCCATCCACAACTCGGGCGTGCCGATGCCGCTCGGCGACGAGGGCCTGCTCGCCAACTACTCGCTCGAGGTGCTGCGCATGGATGCCGAGGGCCGCCTCTGGCGGAGAAAGGTCGGCGAGGCAGGCGCCGCGCGGTACGAGAGGGTCGGCGCTGCGGGCTGCCTGCCGCAGCAGTGCTCGCGCGCGCCTCCAGCCTTCGGAGAGAAGCCGCCGCCCGTGTCCGCGCGAGGGATCATCAAGCGGTTCACCGTCCTAGATGCCGAGTGAGCGAGAGGGCCTCCGTGCAGCTCTCGTAGTCCCTGCGACTCCCGCGCGCGCCGCCCGCCCCCTAAGTCAGCTGACTTCGTGTGTACTCGTCTCGCAGGCTGGCCGTCCGGATTGAGCCGCGGATCGTCAGGCCGCCGAAGGGGTGGAAGAAGGCCAGGGAGGCGGCCGAGGACGACCTTGTGACGGAGGCCGCCGACAGGCGCACGCTTCGCCCCATTTCACGCGCACCCGCCCTTGCACTCTAATTGCCGTGGGGTTCCCGGCCTAGCTCGCGCCTGACTCAGGACATGGAGATGCGAGGTGGGATGCCTGTCGCTCCTTGCCCCAGCATTGTGTGTGTGTGGGGGTGCGATCACCTCGCCATTGCCCCGCCCAGGCACCTCGCGGCCTCCTACTCGCCGCTACTCGCAAAGTGCCTTCAGCGCGCGCTCCCGCGGCGGCTCAAGGCGCGCGCCCGACATCGACCCTCCCCCCCCCCTCCTGCACTCGTGCTTAGTCGAGACTCAATCCTAGGCGTCGCTCGATATCGACTACCCGCCCGACTTTATGCCGCGCGCGATGCGCGACAAGCCAAACGAGGTGCTGGCCCTCGATCTCGACCTCGACTTCGCCGTGCGGTTCGACAGCCGCGAGGAGCTCTCTAGCGACTGCAAGCCCGATCACGAGTGGGCGGAGTGCATGCAGTGCTGGCGGGTCTGTCTGTAGGAGCTGTTCGGAGACGACGTGCGCAGCTTGGGCGGCTACACCTCCACCGTCGCCGTCAAAGACAACGACGCGCGACTCGTCCTCTCCGCGTGTGCCGGGCGTCAGATTGCCCCGAGATCACGCGAGATCACCCACCCGAGATTAGGCGCGGCTCGTCCTCTTTGCGCGCGGGCACAACGGACTCCCCTCTCTCGGCACGCTCGAGCTGCGCAGCCTGCGGGTCGACACGTCCTCGCTCGCCTGGTGCGCGAGATTCGCCGAGAGCACCCGAGAAGGACCGAGAGCACCCGAGAGCACCCGAGAGTACCCGGGGGGTCACGGCAGATCGGCTAGATCTCATCTACATCTCGACTAGAAGCTAGACCTCGGCTAGATCTCGGCGCGCGTCTCACAAGGTGGGACGTCTTCGACGGCGCGATCGAGCTCGCCTTCAAGAAGGACGCGCCGCCGGTCATCGATTGGAACATCGAGGTGGCCATGGGGACGCCGCGGCTGCCGCTCCCCTCGTGCATCGAGGACGCCTTCCTGGCGTGGCTCACCGGCATGGTGCGTTGCGACGCTCCAGACCGCGCTCGCAGCCCCCATAACGTGGGGCGCCGTCTCTTCACACCACCGGTGGTGTGAGCAGGTGATGCGCAGCTTCAACCGCGCCTACCCGCTCAAGGTAGACCTCGACGCGAGCAGCACGGCCAAGGAGGGCTCGGAGTGCGACGAGGAGGAGGTGCGCGGCGAGGAGGAGGAGGTGGTGAAGGATGCGACTTTGGACTTGGCTAGTGCGAAGGCGTGATTGAGATTTATACGTCGACTCTCACGCGTACAAACACAACAATTGGTGTTGCATGCGAGTACACATGGTACATAGATCGTCACATACAGAGTACAGGTATCTCTCTTTTCATCGCGACGGCGAGACGTACGGCTAAAGAGCCTTTAGCCCTTTACACATTAGTCATTACATATTAACGCACTCAGAGCACTTGTTCAGCTCTCACCGTCTCAGCACTCAGACCGCGTCAACAGGGCCGATGGGCCGTACAGCGTACACCGCAGTGCGGCGCGCGCCGGGGGGGCACACACGTGATCACTCGCTCTCGAACACGAAAACGAGGACAGCGAGACACGCTCTCCTCACCTACCCGGGTACTACGATCTACGTACGAACCGACTTTTCCTGTGGCCAGGGAGCTCGGCGCCGAACCCGAAGGCCCCACGCCACACACGCCCACACCATCACATGGCGACAGGGGTCTCGCGGCTCCGCCTCTGCCCGAACCTAGCCTCGCGGCCCGCATGCCTCTCTCAGCTCTCTCAGCTCTCCGATGCGTGTTATTCGACAGCCCCACCGCGTGGCGAGGGCGGAATCCGGAGTTGAACTCGTAGAGCCCAGCTCGAGATCAGAGCACGCCCGCGCAGGGGTTGAACTCGCCCGCGCGGACGTGGTCGCTGATCCACGCGCAGAGAGAGACGAACCGGTTGGCGTCGATGCGAGCAAAGTCGTTGGACTCGTTGATGACCCACCACCCGAAGAACCAGAACACCTCTTGGTAGAGGAGCGCGAAGACGCCCTGCGCCGGCCCCGCCTCCAGCTTGTCGCTGAACATGGCCCCGTGGCCGCCGTTGGATTGCGGAGGTGAGAGTGCCGGCCAGAGGGGAGACCCGGACTGTCCCTGAGCGCCGTCGAGCTCCATCTCGAAGAGCTTCCCCTCGATGTCCTGCACCTTGTCGCGCGAGCACTCGGCGTGCAGCTGCAGCGGCGGCGAGAGGTCGCCCGGCCACCCCGCCGTGCACCACGTCCACCTGTAGCTCGGGTTCGAGTAGAAGCCAAACGTCATCCAAGGCAGTCCCGTCAGCGCCGCCGACGCCGACCGGCGCGTCTCGGGACGGTTCTTCACTTCGATTAACGCGATGTCGTACTCGGCGTCGCCACTCTCGACAAAGCCAGTGTAGGTCATCATGCTGATCGCCTCGACCCAGCGCACCGTCTGAACGCCGTCCACGTCGGAGCCCCAGAGGGTGCCTGTGCCCGACGGCGCGCCGGTGGGGCAACCCCACTCGCGTGAATATCCGACGAAGACCTTCCTGTTCGCGTCCATCTTCCACCCCTTATTCTTGAGCTCGTTGCCGGCGGCGTCGTACCAGCTGTACACGCAGTGGCCGGCAGTGAGGACGTGGCGAGAACCAACCATCACGCCAGAGCAACCGGTGGAGAGACGTACCATCATCTGAAACGGCCCAGCCTCCGAATCGGAGCACCCAACCGGCCTCCGCGAGTCTGGCCCGAAGAGCTGCCGAGAAACGCTGCCGACCGACTCAATCTCAAGGCGCCGGCCTTCTTCCTTGGGTGGCGGTCTGGTGGCACTCCCTGGCTGCTTCAGAACTGCCCTGAGGGCAGCGATGAGCGTGGTGTTGCGGTACACTGACTGCGTGGTCGTTCGGTTGAGGTCGAAGGACACAATGTCAGCAGCAGAGCGCTCGCTGGCCGAGCCCACGTTCCTGGCGACATCGTTGGATGGGACGCAGGATGAGATGGGATTCCACCACGGCTTCTTACAATAAGCCAGAAGCGGTTCGGTGTCGAGGTTCTGAGCGGCGAACGCAGCAGTCAAAGCCAGCGCCACCAACATGCGAACAAGGTCGGCCAAGCTCCCGTGACGCAATGACAAGGAAGCCTGGGCTCCGCGCCCCCTTCATTCTTTTTCTTTGGTTTTAGTTTGCAAGAAATTAATTTTTTGTTCTTTTGAGCAGATCTCCATGGCGGCGGTGGCGGGCGACGCCGACAAGATAACAAGCAGGCGCGCAAGATGCATACTTGCCACTGCGTCAACTGGTTTCATGTATCCGATTCCTCTCTTTTTCGTTTTCGGAGCCCCCGCGTATTCTTTTTTTCGGAGTAAGCCCTACCCCTCTCCTTGTCATGCTCACGGCGCCGCCCGTCGTGCAGAAGCGCAGGCTTGCTAGCATGCTCCCTCTTCTGCTGCTCGCCGTCATCGCTGTGCTCCTCCCTGGCGGCGCGGCTGTCGGTCTACGCAGGTCTTTGATGGGCGACTACCACGTGATTGCGGAGCGGAAGTCAGACTCGCCTCCGCCGCCGCTGCCGCCGCCGCCGCCCTCGCCGCTGCCGCCGCCGCCGCCGCCGCTGCCGCCGTCCCCGCCGCCGCCAGCTTCGCCGCCAGAGCACCGAGTATTCTCCTTCCAGCTGCCGGGAGATGTTAGTGTGAGCGTGGACGCAGGGCCAAAGGCCTGACGTGCACCTCTCCGCCTCACCTATCGGTACGGCAGCGACTTTTGGCCACGAGATCATCGAGAGGGTTGTGTGTCGAGATGTGTGTGCGCGCGGCAGTGCGCGCCAGCGGGCCGCGGGTACAAGATCGACGTGTGGAGAGACGGAAACCGAGTCGAACCGAGGCCATTCCGCTTGTGTAGTCTAGCCAAAAGGTATGTCCCAAACCTACCCATGACTGATTCCACGGCGACTCGCTGAAAGCTGAGGGCAGCGCTTGACGCGAGCCATAGATCCCCAGCATGTGAGCGCGCTCACCTTCGCGCGCCGTGTGTGCACAGGCTGCAGCGCGCGGCTAGCCGCGCCTCTGTGGTCTGCCGCCACGCCGCCTCCTCCTCCGCCTCTGCTCCCTCCTTCTCCACCACGCTGGGCCGCGCTCTCCGCCTTCGCCTGCACCTCCGCCGCCTCTCGTCCGCCTCCTCCTCCGCCAGTTGTGCCGCAAAGCAGCCTTGGTGCACGCCTGCTCCCTCGTCTGTTCGTCGAGGGGAGGCTTGCCAGCCGTAGCCTCAGCCCTTTGACCGCAGATGCCTTTGCCTCGCTAAGGCCGCCGGAAGAACGGGACGGCGCGAATTTACCTATCGATCAGCCAGTCGACCACGCGCGACATAGCAGCTCTTAAGATCGGGATGCCGATGAGCAGGAATAAGGTGGTGGAGAGCACCCCCTGAGCTGCTGTTGCAGGCCGCCCGTCGGAGAGGCACAAAGGGCAAAATAGCACGAGGTTGGTGAAGGACTAGCCGGGCTGCACTGAAAGACGACGGCGACGTGAAGGCGAGGACAAAGGTCATCTCGAGCATCAGCCGGCGGACGATGATGCGTGCCCACCGCGGCCCTTCCAACCGGTCAGGGATGCTGTCGCCTGCGTCCTCATCGTCGTCCTCACCGGCGAACCGCCCGGCCGCAGGAGGAGGACGGAGCGTCGTGCCGGCCGCCATGATGCTGAGCCGTATTAGATGTTGTAACACCAAATGCCTCCTCGAGAAGCAGACCGAGATAACCCGCAATGCACCACCGAGTAGTAGAGCGCCATCGCACGGGTGACATCACAGCACTCTTGAGCCGCGGCGCAGTCACATTCTTCTGCTCCGCTATTTCGCACAGCCTCTCGATTGGTGAAGGAAATCAACCGCGCCGACAAAGGCCAAATGACCATTGTCGCACTTACAACATTTGTTCCCGCCTCGGTGCTCGGATCATCCACCACCACTTTGATACGTCTGCGCGATGCCGGAAGGTCTCCGCGGCACGAAGGTGGCCGATGCGTGGTATCAACACGGCGCTACTTCCGAGGCGAAACTTCATTGCGGAGCACGCATCGAGCGGGTCATGCAGGTTGCAAACGTGCGTCCCCGCGGCACTGGGACTGTCGCTACACATGCCGTGCACTGAGGCTTGTTGGACGCGCGTCCTGCTGCTCAGCAGCAGAGAGGTCAAAGATGCCCTAGTCGCACATGGGCTCTGGCTGAGCGGCACGCGGGCTGAGCAGCAGGGGCGGCTGGGCATAGCTGAGTGCTGCCCTGCACCGCAGGCAAATGGACTGAGCGTCGCCGCTTTCGTTTTGTCAATCATTGCTATGTTGATCAGTGGAGGCGCACTCGCGATGAGCATAATAGTGTGCTGTCGAACCTCCCCAGCTAAGCTGAAGGAGGAGTAGTGCTCAGCGGCCGGCCCTCGTGTGGCGCGAGGAGACTGGGACTGGGTCTAGCCTTGAAAGTACTAGAGCACGGATGTATTCCACGCGCACAAGCAAGACCTCCACACCATGCTGCTCGGAGCGAGACTAGAATCGCACGCGAGCCACGAGAGCCACAGTCACATCTCACAGGCCACTAGGTAGGGACACACAGTGTGCACAGAGACTAGAGCGGACAGCGGACAAAAGCCCCGCGGAGTTCTCCTCGCGCGGCGGCGGGAGGAGGCCAAGCAACCCCCGGCGGCCGACGCTCTCCCGTCGACCCCCCTACCTCCCTCCCCCCTCTCTCCCTTCTCTTGGGGGAGTGCAGCTCCCCCTCCCTCCTCGCCACCCCTCACGACGCCCTCTTGGCTTTGGCGGCATCCTCCGCCTCTAGCTCGCGCAGCTTCTCGAGGAGCTCCTTCTCCCACGGCTGCATCGCCTTCTCCACCTTGGCCTGCCCCTTCTCGCTGCTCGCCTGCGCCTGTGCGCTCAGCCTGCGCGGCGCGGCAGGCAGGACCCGTGGTGAGAGGCTGCGGCTTTGTGTGTGTGTGGGGGGGGGGGGGAGGGGAGCGGCGGACTCCGACGGGCGGGCGAGCTGCGGCGTGTGGCGGGAAATGGCCGAGGTACGGTCCGAGCGAGGGCGGGCTGGAGGGGCAGAGGCGGGCAGCGACGCGAGGGGAGGGAGGAGGGAGGAGTGGAAGGGGTAGGGAGGGACGAGAGGGGGAGGCGACGGTAGAGAGGAGAGGAGAGGAATGGAGGAGGGGAGAGCAACGGAGAGGGAGGGGAGGGCGAGGGAAGGAGGAGAGGCAGGGTGGAGTGGCGGTGGGGCCAGGGCGGTGCGAGGCTCGCTTTCGGCCGAGTTTCGACTGCTGGTAGGCCCCTCCCGCAGAGTCGCGCGCGGTCTGCAGGTTGGCGGACAGCTTGCGCTGGAGCGGCTGCAGCGGCGAATTCTCGACGCCCTCACGCAGCACATCCGTCGTCGGGAACCACCGCCGCACCTCCTCCCCAAACTGCGCGGCGGTGGTGATGCCATAAGCACGCGCCGTGGCGACCGCCCCCACGCCCATGAGCGCCGCGAGCCCGGTGCCCGCGAGCAGCGCGCGGCCGCCGACGCGCCGCGCATACGCCTCCATCTCGGCGGTCGGGCGGTCCGGGAACTTCTCCAGCAGCTCCTTATACGCCTCGGACTGGTGGAAGGAGCGCGACCCGTACCCGGCGCCAAAGCCCATCGCAAGGGCGCCGCACGCGGTGAACCCGGCAATGGCGGGCAGGACGGGCGTCGGTTGCGACGGCGTGGCGCTCCATCGCCGCGTTACCCGCTTCTCTTCGTCGCCCATGAGCTTAGCCTGAGCTTTGCCTGCGCGCCGAAGACCGGCGGCCGACAGAAAAAATTAGAAGGCTAGCTCTTGCCCGCAACCCGATGCCAATCATCCGGCCCGCTGGGTGCGCTTCTGAGCTCCCCGGCCCTGGATGTGAGGTTACCGACTGCACTCCAAGTGCTCCAAGTAACTTTTGAGTCAAGCATCTGTTAACCCCTTACGCGCCCCGGTAAATGGCGGTCTCGGCCAAAGATCGGCCGGATCGGTGGACGGATCGTGGCGCGCTCGCCACATACGTCTCGGCGTGCATTGCTGTTCGCAGGGATCAGTCACGGTATAGTGAACTGATTGACCCCTCCCCCCCCTTCTCCCGGCACTGACTCCGCTGAACTGCGTGCTGCGATTCTTGCCTTGTCCCAGGAGCCAGGTGCGTGTGTCTAATCGCAGTTGGGGCCCTGGCCCCCCTCTGTTTTCGGTTTTCTGTTTTTCAAAACGCCCGCCCGCCCGCCACCCCGAGGCGGCTCGGCCCCCCACTCACCGAGAGATCAAAAACGCTCGGCCCAGAGAGGCACAGGTGCCAATCTGGGGGCTTTCGACCGAGTCTATAGAGCCCTGGCCGCACTGTGGCGATGTGTCTCGTTAGCTATAACTATCTCTACACGCGCTCCTCGAGCTCGACCACCTCAGCGCCTTGTGTCAGGCGCTTCGCCTCCAGCGCCCTGGCTCCGTGCTGCAGCCACATCACCCGCGCCATGCCCACCGTCGACAGGCCCGCGCCGAGCGTAAGGCTCGCGAACAGGGCGTCTGGCCCAAGCCACTCGATAGCTGCCCCGGCAATGAGTGTCGAAGACCCCGACCCAACATACTGCGCGCAGTTTAGTAGCCCGGACGCCGTGCCGCTCAGGGACGGCTCAACGAGCTCCACGCTCGCGGCCGCCATGAGGACCGTCAGCGCGCCAAAGAGCGGCGCCGAGAGCGCGCCGCACAAGAGGGCCAGAGGGAGCACGGCGTCGGCGCTTCCGGACGCGATTGCCGCGCGCACCGCCGCGGGGAAGCAGAGGAGAATGGCCGCCTGCGCGAGGGCGCACGCGAGGACCACAGGCGCGCGCCTTGAGCCGCAGCATCGGTCGGAGATGACGCCGACGCCGAGCGAGCCCACCATCCCTCCGAGCGTGATGGCCATCGCCGCCGCCGAGTGGGAGGCAGACCCAACCTCGACGCCGGCGGTGGCGTGCAGGTAAGAGCCGAACCAGCTGAGGAAGCCCTCGCGCACCCAGCCCGTGCCAAAGAGGCCGAGCATCGTCGCTCGCACCTTTGGATCGGCGAGCAGCCGACGCAACGCGGTGCGGTAAGGCATTGGGACGACGCAACCCCGGCTCGAGGGAGAGGAGGCGCGGCTGCCGGCAGGCTCTGAGACGAGCGATACGCACCGGACGTCGGCGGGCCGGTCGGCGACGGCGCAGGCCACGAGCGGCGCGGCGACGGCGAGGGCGGATGCCGGCGCTAGGAAGCTGGCGGCAGGTCCGTGGGCTGCGAGGACCCACCCGCCGAGGACGAGCGCCACAAAGTAGCCGGTGGAGAGCATGGTGCCAAAGATGCCGGCGAAGGTGCCCCGCTCGCTCTTGGTGTACCAGTCGACGTTGATGCGGATGACAGAGAGAGCGGCGAGGCTTGCGCTGGCGAGGTTGAGCGAGTTGAGCAGCAGGAGCTCCCAGTAGCTGGGATGCAGCAGCAGCAGTGCGCCGGCGGCGGCGCAGCACGCGCAGCTCCCAGCGGCGCCGACGAGCAGTGAGCGCCTGCCGCCAATTTTGTCGACCACTCCGCCCCCGAGCGCCGTGCCGACCGCATAGGACCAGAACCCACACGTGAGCAGCGCGCCGTACCCGCTCGGTGTGGCGCCGAGCAGGGAGCTGACCGAGGGCGTGTTGACGATTACCGCAGCGTAGCGAGCCATGTAGAAGACGGCGTAGGTCGCACCCGCCACGAGCCAGTTGACGAGCCGGCGTAGCTGGAATGTGACGGTGCGGCCGTGGGAGTTCACGCTCAGGTCGAGGACGACCGCGATCAGGACGGCCGCCGCGATGGCAAGGCACTGCAGGAGCTGGGCTCCCATTTCGCCTGGGCGCGCTTAGACTGTGTGTGTGGTGGGGGGCGCCCTCTGGACGGGGCGGTCGTTGGCCCGCCGTCGTTCGTTCCACGTGGGCGCGGCATCGGTAAAAGAGGGAAAAAATCGAAAAAAGAATGGGCACCGAGCTGGCGCGCACTGGCACTCACAGACTCATAGTGGTAAAAGAGGAATTTTCGTTCCCTTTGTGAATGATTTTGTCAGGCGGGGATCTGGCTGGCTATACGCAGTCACCAGGGAGCTGCTCACACACAGACAGACGCCGCCCGACCGGAGCGGCGGCCAACGCTGCACTCACTCTGCCCAGAGCGGTGGTTGAGGCCGATTGCCTCAACTGTCAACCAGCGGGTTGACAGAGGTCTCAACCATCAACCAAGTGGTTGACAGACCCCTTCAAACCTTCAACCATGCGGAATGGCTGTTCACACACACCCCGCGCAAAGGTCTGAACAGTTGAACATCTCTGTGAACATTCATGTCGTCTTCTTTAGATGCTGCATTTGACGTGCCGTTTTTACGAGTACTTGCTTCAGCTACACGTGCGTGGATGGGAGAGGTGTGATGCCAAGCCCAGACGAGGAACGCTCTGACAAGCGCCATACCCGCCATCTCCGCGAAGGCCCCCGCACGGGAAGTCCGGGCCGACGTTTCATGGTCGTCCGGACGCGGCCCTCCGTACACGGAAATAGCTTACCGCAGACATTACCGAACTCAAAACTGCTTACCAAAGGCAGATACGAGCTCAGCTCCGTGAAATCTAGCAGCACATACCCTCAGTATCCATGTGCATGTGCCATAATAGTTAAGTCTGAAAAAGTCGGTCCGACCGCGCAGAGCGGTCTGGCTGTCTGCAGAGGCCAGAGCTTCCGTCCGGGCCCTCGAACTCGGGGGGCACGTCGAGGGTTAGCGACGGATGCGGTTTCAGGGTCGGTGGCGGGCGAGGGGTGGCTGACAGGGCTGGCTGGGGCTGTAGCCGTTGGTGTAGCAGGCCCACAGTCGGTGTCGCTACCATCTTGCCTCTCCGAGTCCTGGCCGCCGCCCGTTGCTCCGTGTCCAATGGTACTGCTGTCGCCCCCCTCCGCGTTGCTTCCCTCGTCGGGAGTGTCCGTCGGGATGGTGTCGTCCGCCCACTCGGCAGCGTTTGAGCCTCTGTCACCCTGCCTGCCGCGAGTAGCTAGCTCGTCGACGTAGTCGTTCCATTTGTTGTCGCTGTGACCCTTCACATGCCTCCACGTCACGGTGTGTTTGGCGCGAAGGCGTTGCCAAAGGGAGAGGACGAGCTCGTAGTCCTTCATCCGCCGTGGATTGAGGCTCGTTCTTGGAAGCACAAGCCGCTCCGGGTCAGAGAGCAGTGGACCGTCATAGACTCATAGTCGGCAAACCCCGCAAAGTGACCCGTTTTTGCCCACCCACGCCCGTGCGCGCGTATCTTAGCTAAGGTACGCGGCCACACGCGCTGGCGCGCACGGCAACCGGGACTTACATGCGCGACACGAGGGACTGTGTATACTTGCCTGCCTCGGGGGAGAATAGCCGCCCTCACCCGCTGCCGCGCATCGAGCTCGGCGGGGCTGATACATGTCATTCTGTTAGCCAAGATACGTGGCCACACGTGCAGACACGTATAGCGGTACTCGCGCCCACACGTGCAGCCGCCTATCTTGGCCCCGACCCCTCGCACCTCGTGTAGCGTAGAGTTGTAGCAGGACAGTTTTAAGCCGTGCGGAAGATTGTCAGCCGAGTTATCCAATCTTCTTGTTCGACCACTGCTCAGAGGGCGGCGTTGAAGGCGAGGGCGGCGAGAGCGGCGGCATGCCGGACGGCGGCGGAGGCTAGGGCGGCGGCGGGGCGGGCGGCGGCGGCGAGGGAGGGTTGGGTGCCGTCTGGCCGAAGGCTCATCCAGCCATATCTCGTGGTGTGTGCACTGCGCAGTGTGGTTTCTTTATCTACATCGATGTAGGTCACGAGGCCCCGCCGTGCAGGGCGCTACGGGCTCCGGCCGGACGTGGCAGCGGCGGAGCGTCGCGACTCCGCCCTTTTTTCGCCCAACACGCTATCCACCGTCACCGACCCTGCCGCCAGCGCCGCGGCTTCCCGCCGCGCGCGCTCAGGCTAGGGCGCTCGCTCACCGCATCTCGGTTTGCGCATTGAGCTCTGAGGCCCCCATCACGCCGGGGATCCACGGCCGGCGAGGCGTCCCGCCGGAGGCCAGGATTGAGGCACCTGCGCCGTCGACTCGGCGAGACCCTCGCCATCACCAGCCTCTACCTGGGAATACCGCATCCGCATTCCCGCTCGTCGCTTTGCGCGTGCCGCTCCTGAGTCCTGTCCCTGCGTGCGAGCTGCGACCTGGTGTCTCTTCACTCTTGCGGACTGCGCGGTGGAAGACTTCAAGAGGAAGAGCGAAGACTGAGCGGTCTGCGGCCCCGGGTTTTTCCAGGTATACCCGCAAAAATATTTTGCCGATTTGGCTGATTTTGGGCCCAAACCAGCTGATTTCCACGGAGTTTCCTCGGGAAACATAGAGAGGAAACGAGAGGGTGCTGTAGAGAACCACGCGGGAAGAGACGGGATGAGCGAGGAAACAGGTATACAGCCTAAAGTTGGCGGCGACCGTTGCAACCTCTAGGGAGGGCGCTGCGCGCTGGTCGCTGAGGTTTTCAAAAATCTCTCTGAGAGAGCGGTGGAACAGAAACCTCCCTGCGTCAACTGAAATTTGCTGTCGGCTTCTTCTTCTTTCTCGCAGTGTTCTCACCTGCCCCGATGGCAGTGCCCAAAACCACTCATCAGGCCCTCCCCGAAGGTTGCATTCCGCGCGGCTCTTCGCGCGCAAATGCTTGCCGTCAGTGCACTCAACTGATCACTCCGTGGCGGGCGTGGAGAACCATCGCTGAAGTCGCGCCCGGCACACGGGCGAGGCCGGGGGAGACGGCGAGTTGCTGTTGCTCCGGAGCGGCGAGCGGTAGCCACCCATGACCGTCTTGGCCACACGCAGATCCGCGTTCGCGGACCGCTCGTGCACCGAATCTGCCGGGTCGGCGGCGCAGACTGACGGGTCCGCTCCGACAGAGGAAGCGTCGACGGCCACCTCGCTTGCGTGATCCGACGACGCGGCAGCGCAGGCTGGCTGGGCGGCCGGCTCGCTGGCTCCTGCCTGGCGCAGCAGGAGCTCCACCGCCGAGCTGCCGGCGCTGCGCGCCAGCTGGAGCGGGGTGGTGTGATTGCCGGCGACAAACGCGGTGCGGGAAGGATCCGCCTTCTCGTGCAGAAGCACCTCGACGCACGCCTCCTCTCCGACGGCCGCGGCGAGGGCGAGGGGCGTCAGACGGCTGTCGCCGATCGTCAGCTGAAAATCGGCCGGCACGCCCATGTCGAGGCACGCCTGCAGGAGCCGCGGTCCGCCCGACTGCGCGCAGGTACGGACGAGCAGACTCGAGGCGAGCGCGCGGTGCCTCTCGCCCCACGCCTGCCCGCCCTTCTTCTCTGCAGGCGCGCCCGACAGAATTCGTGCCATCGCGCCATCTGGGAGCGCCTCGAGCGCCCACAGGACCATGGAGCTGTTGACGCGAGCGCCGGCGGCGACGAGGAGCTTGGCGCACTCGGTGTGCCCGTGTGAAACCGCGTGCGCCAGCGGCTGCTCCCACCCTTCCGCCTCTGGGTCGTCGGCGGCGACGCCCCGCGCGAGGAGGGCGCGCAGCCTTGCCGGATCGGCGTGTGTCGCGGCGTCGAGAAGGGAGTCGCGGTCCTCGTTCACCGACAGCAGTCGTTCGGTGCGCATCTTTGTTTCTTGGAGCAATGAATCGCTGGAGCAAAGTCGCCAGCCGCGCGAGAGACGCCGAGTCGCAGGACAGTCACACAAGAATTCTTGACGCGGCCGGGGCGCCGCTCCACGAAGCTCCCTCTGAGGGGTTCCGCGCGCGCTGAGTTGACTGCTCGACGGTTTTCTTTCTCGCATTTATGAAAAGGAGTTGCGGTACATGTATGCGGAAGGTTTAGTTTTTGGTGCTTCCTGGTTAAGCTTAACCCTTTTACGTACACATTTCGAGCGAGTGAAAACCAACTCCTGAGCACGGCGCCGCAGGCGCCTGTTGATAGGTCCAGGTGATAGCCCTGGATGGGCAATGCATTCGCCTACTTGGGCCTCAGATCGCCCGACCGCGTCCCGGTGCTCTGTGGTCGGATTTGTGACTCCGCCGCACCGCGCCGCGGCCGGGGGCCCTCCGGAGGCCGAGGATGGCCGTGACGGACCGGGACGAGCTCTGGGAGGTTCAATGTCAGTGAGTATATTGTAGAGGCCACCCAGGTGCTCAATATCTTGACTGAGAGCTAAGCCAGGGGAGGCGATGCCGGGGCCGTACAGCAGCTTGATGGTGCTTCGCCGGCGTAGAAGCGGCCGCGGAGGGCTCCGGGTGCCTGAAAAAGACGGATTTACGTGGGCTGTGGGAGATTTACTGTCGACTCAAACGACACTGTGGCGTAATCCTCTCATACATGGCTAAATATTTACCGAGCCGTTTTAACGTTCCACCGCTACGACTGGAGATATATCGAGATTTGTTCTCCAGGAACCTTATGAAGCAAAAGGGTTAAGGGCTCACGTGAGGGCTGAGGCGCTTTTTTCGTCAATGGGGGTTGCGTCTCAGATTGGGGCTCGCTCTCCGCTTTGGCAGCGCGGTGCGGCTGCGCCCGGGCGGAGGGGAACGTGTCCGAACGAAAGTTTAAACCAAAAAACCCAGTCGACGCTCGTCGCTCGAAGCACGAAGGGGCTCGCGCTCGGCTCCACTGAATGTGTGCCACGGTGTCCACACACCCCGCGCCGTCTCTCGGCTTTAGCCTTTACCGTGTTTACCAGTCGCGCTCCCAATACGTGCAGGAGAGAGAGAGAGAGAGAGAGAGAGAGAGAGAGAGAGAGAGAGAGAGAGAGAGAGAGAGAGAGAGAGAGAGAGAGAGAGAGAGAGAGAGAGAGAGAGAGAGAGAGAGAGATTTTAGCAATACCAAACAACTCTAACACTCACACGTCATTTACGTGCATCTCACTTTTGTGACAGGTATCAGACTTTGAGCGGCCATATCTCGGTAACTATTGATGGTCCACCTGAAAACTCTTCGGATTTGGAACGGGCGCCCGGCGCCCGTTCGAAGGGCGATGAGTTTTCAGGTGGACCATCAATAGTTACCAGATATGGCGCTCAAAGTCTGAGACCTGTCACAACAGTGATGCACGTATTGGGAGCGCGACTGTTACGCTTACGGAGATTAGAGCTGTTTAACGTTGGGAGCTGTGTTGCTAGTGTTAACAGTAACAACAGAACAACAGTGGGGCTCCCCAACAACAGTAGCTAACGTTAGGCCGGCTGAACAACAATAAGGAAGGCCTGGCAGTGACCCACGACGATCTCCAGCGTCCAGTGCGGGTAACACCACAAAATATACCCGGAAAACCCCACAGGTATTTTTTCGGGGTTTACCCGGGTTTTTTGGCATTTTCTGCTTGCTGACCGCTGAACAACAGTAACAACAGTAACAACAGTAACAAACAGTAACAGCATGGGCTGGGGTGAACACTTGAACAACGTTAAGGATTTCAGCCAACACTTAAACAGCTTCTATATGCTATATCGGAGATTTGCGTTTAGGCACTAAGAGAGGCAGTCGGAGAGTCGCAGTCGCTAGTCCGGACGGAAAACGGAATCGGAAACGAATATAACACATTTGCATGTGGACGCCCCGCACGCACGAGACGACGACGACATGGGGAAGAGATACACGTGCTGACTTGGAAGAGGTCGCGAGATGTGCATGAAAGGTGCGCGGCCGCTTTCCACCCGTTTGTGCTGATGGCGTTTGCCGCGTGGAGAGCAAACGTGGGCGATTGGAGAATACAAGCCTCTCGCCGAGCAAGCTGACCGCCCGCCGGCCGCACCCGGGCCCCGTTAGCCCACATGCTGCCCGGACGGCTCCCTGGACGGCGGGGGCGGGGCGGCGCCGCCGTCTGCGTTGAGCTTGAACATCGGGTTGCGCCGCACCTAGCGAGAGAAACGAACCCGCGTCACAGACGAAGACGCGCGGGCGCAGTCTTGAGGCTGCGCCGCACCTTGTCAGCGTTGAGGGAGCGGCCGTCGATGAGGGGCTCGACCCCGGCCTCGCGCAGCTGCGTGGCGAGCGACTCGAACCACAGCGCGGAGGGTAGATCGCTGTACTGCGGCAGCTGCATGTGCACCTTGGGAAGGAGGGCGAGAGGCGCGTCAGCCGAGATGCGCAACCCCGCGGTGCCGATGTCCCCTCGCGGTGCGGATGTCCCAGAGTGGGGCACCTTGAAGGCGTCGAGCGAGCCTCGCTTCCTGTGCAGGTGGTGCAGCAGCTTCCAGGCAAGCGTGTCGTCGAACTCGCCATCCTGTCGGGCGCGGGAGGGCGCGGAGGGAGAGGCGGTGGGGAGGGAGGTGTGCGGGGGGCGGCGGTGTTGAGGGAGGTTGGTGGGTGGAGGGCGGGGGAGCGGAGGGCGGTGGGGTGGGGGGGCGGCGTGGAGGGTGGCGGCGGGGCGCGGGGGGGGTGCGGGCGGGGCGGCGAGGGCGGGGCGGCGAGGGCGGGGCGGCGAGGGAGGCGGAGACAGGTGCTGGGACAGGTGCTGCGCCTGCACCATCCGCAGCGGCAGCTCGAGATCCGAGACCTCGCCTACTCTCGGGCCACACCTCGGCGTGATCTCGGCAACTCTCGCGGCTCGAGATCGACACTTCGAGGCCGGACACTCGCCTCGCTCCAGCCGCCGCGCGCGGAACGCCTCGACGACGGTTGCGACGGGCGCCTGCGGGGAGGGTCCGGGAAGGCTCCGAGGGCGCCACGACGACGGTGGCGACATCATGAAGACACAAGCCGTGCGGGCGTGACTGCGGCATGTCCCGTCTAGTCGGAGCATCGCATGGGTACAAGGAGTGCGAACACAGCGAGCACCAGCTGAGCACCCTTCCTCTCGAGCGCCGGTCGGAGTACACCGGCCGCTTGCCCTCATCATCTAGAGTACATCATCTCGGGGCGGCGCGCCTCCGGCGGGGACCGCTCCAGCAAGAAGACGAGGTTGACAAGGTCGCTCGTCGCGCCTGCGGGGGAGCTCCGGGGAAAGGTCCGAGCGGGCTCCGGGAAGGCTCTAGGAGATACACAGAGACCAGACCAGGGCGCGGAAGTCGCGCCTGGACGGCCGTAGCCACACCTCCAATCTCGGCGAATCTCGGCGAATCTCGTCTTCGCCTGGGGGTCCGTAGCCGGAAGCGAGAGCCTTGCCCAACCACTCGAGCGCGCGCCACACCTTCTCGGGCCTGCGGGGCGGTTCCCAGAAGGCTCAGGGACGGCCCCCCACCAATACGAGCGCCCGCAGCTCACACACTTCTCGCGCCTTCTCGTGCCCGGCTGCTCCTCCCCCGCCGCCGCGCAGTCCGCCCGCGCAAACTTTGTCCCCGCGACGGCCTCGGCCTCGTGCGCCTCCAGCCCGAAGAGCCTGAGCACCGACGGCACGTGCAGCGCGCCCGGGCTGCGCCACTGCTCCCCCCCCAGCGAGCGGTCCACAAAAGCATACCACTGCTCGAGGCTGGCCGGCCGCGCGCGCGGGCAGCTCTCGAAAAAGGCGCGCAGCCGCTCGCGCGCGCGCTGGAGGCGCTGCTGGCCGTCCCTCGGCAGCCTGCCGTCGAGCTCCGGGTTGTTTATCAGAAACTCCGTCACGGACTCGCGCGCCTTGCGCACGACGAAGTCATCATAGCGCGACGAGGGGAGCACGCGGCCGAGCACCGAGCTGAGGTCGTCCATGCCGTCAATCTGGCGCATCAGCCGGGTGACGGCCACGGTGGAGGCCGGCCCGAACACCGCCACGTTCACCTGCACGCCCTGCGCGAACCGTGGCATCTCGTCGGCGTTGTAGTCGTGCAAGTTGAACGGCGGCGTCGCCATGCTGACTGGCGGCTCAAAAGAGGCGACAAGCCGGTGGAGCGTGTCGGTCAGCTGGCCGCAGACGAAGCAGCCGCGCGGGGGCCTGCTCGGCAGGGTGCTGCCGGCTCGAGACGCCGACGGGCCCATTCCGGCCGGTCCAGTCTTGTCCTGCCTTCGAAGAAGGGCCGTCCTGCCAGGAGAAAACTGCGGCTTTTCATGAATTCGTCACACCCCTCTCCGCTTAAAATCCCTGTGTGGTGGCGGCGTGCCGTCCTCCCATCCCTCCCTTGGTTCTCTGTTTTCTTTCTTTCTTTGTTTGGGCCCTCCCGTCGGGGTTTTCCTCTCTTCGCGCCTTACAAAAAAGACGGAAAACCAGGACGTCAACCCTCCCCGTCTGGGTGATCTGGTGCTTGTAGGGCTTGAGAGTGGCCTGCCATGTCACAGGAAGGACTGTGGTTGCAGGAGAGTACCACCAGCCATCACTTCAGTTGGTATAGTACCCCATGTTCACATCCACTGATTTCTTTTTAGTTTCCCATAAGTAGGGTAGGTAGGTAGGTAGGTAGGTCGGGGCACCGCAGGGGCTCGTCAGGTTTTTTCAGAAATTCAGCATACTGGCCACCCAAGCAAAAAATAAAATTGGCCGCGAGTCGAATTTCTTCCGTCTCGCCATGCCCTCTCGCCGCCGCCAGCCGCCCGTGGCGAGCGTCTGGGACATCGACGTGGCGCGTGCGGCCTTTGAAGCCTCCGGTCTCAAGCCCATCCACATCCGGCCGCTGCTCGGCTGGCTGCTCCGCCACCCAGAGGTGCAGAGCTGGGAGGACGTCGGCGCGCGCTGGGAGTCGGAGGCGCTGCTGCGCAACGTGCCGCTGGCGGCCAGGAAGCTGCTCTGCGCGCGCTTCGCCGTCTCGTCCTCCCGCGTCGAGGCGAGAGAGGACTCGGCCGACGGCGCCACCACCAAGCTGGCCGTCGCGCTGTCTGACGGCCTGCGCGTCGAGACGGTGCTGATGAGGCACGGCGGTCGGACCACCGCGTGCGTCTCGTCGCAGGTCGGCTGCGCGATGGGATGCACTTTCTGCGCCACCGGCACGATGGGCATCGTCGGCGACCTGACTGCGGGAGAGATCGTCGAGCAGCTGCTCCACGGCCGGCGGCTCGGCCTCAGCGGTGCGAGCGGCGGAGGCGGCAGCGGAGGCGGCGGCGGCAGCGGCGGCGGCGATGGCGGTGGCGGTGGCGGCGGCGGCGGCGGCGGAGGCAGCGCGGGCAGCGAAGGAGCAGGAGCAGGAGCAGCGACAGCAGGAGGAGTAGGGGCGGCAGCGGTGGGGAAACGCGGCGGCCGTCGAGGCACGGCCACAGAAGCCGCCGGGGGGCCGACGCCCGTGCGCAACGTGGTGTTTATGGGGATGGGCGAGCGAGCCGCTCCATCGTCGCGAAGCGCTGGCTCGGAGCCTTCTCGGAGCCTTCTCGGAGCCTTCCTGCAGGCGAGCCGCTCAACAACTACCGCGCGGTGACGTCCGCCGTGCGGCTGCTTACCGACGCCAGCCTCTTCGGCCTCCGCGCAAGCAGCGTGACCGTCTCGACTGTCGGCGTCGTGCCTCGCATGAGGAGCCTCCCCAGCCCCGCACCGCACACTTGCCACCACACATGTGACACGCCACCACATTGCACCACACTGCACCACACCACACGCGATACGCGCACACACACGCGGGAGAGGTTCCGAGCACGCGAGGATCGTAGGAGCTTCGCCGCCGACCTGCGCGGCGTCTCGCAAGTGTCTCGCAAGTGTCTCGCAAGTGTCTCGCAAAGTGTCGTAGGAGCTTCGCCGCCGACCTGCCCGGCGTCTCACTCGCGCTCTCGCTCCACGCCCCGACGCAGCACAAGCGAGAGGCGAACCACGCCGCGGCCACTCTCCTCCGCCGCTCTCGCCGCCCACGCCGCCGCCACCACGCCGCCGCCGCGCGCACTGCTCTTATGAAAGAAGAGTACGGGTTGATGCATCGTCCACTCACTCCTCAGGCAATCATGCCCGCCGCGCGCGCCTACCCGCTCCCGCGCCTGATGGGCGCGCTCGAGTCGCCGAGATCATCGCCGAGATCATCGCCGAGATCATCGCCGAGATCGTGCCGAGATCCGCCGCCTTGCCGGGAGGCGCCCATGGCGCGACACGCCTCCCCGCAGGCGCGCTCGAGGCGCACATGGCGGCGGCGCGACCGCACACGCCAACTTCGCGCGTGGCGATGGTAGAGTACATCATGCTGCGCGACGTCAACGACGCGGCGGAGGACGCCGATGCGCTCGCGGCACTGCTCTCGCCGCACGCGCACAAACTGATGGCGGGCCTGCTCCGGGACCCTCTGCCCACCTGGCCGCCTTGACAGCTCTCGTCTTCTCCCCAGGTGAATCTGATCCCGTACAACCCGACGGACGCCACGCCAGAGTACCGGAGGGCGACGGAGGCCAACACGAGCCGCTTCATGGCGACGCTGCGCGGCGCGGGTGTGCTCACGATGGTCCGCCGCTCGATGGGGGATCGCATCGCGGGGCGAGAACTTTCGCTGAAGCTTCTCGGAACTGCCCTGTAGGTCCGCCGCACGATGGGGGACGACATCGCGGGCGCGTGCGGCCAGCTCGTCCGGCAGCAGGAGCGCTTCTTTGCGTCGCGGCGGCGCGCAGGGGAGGAGGGGGACGCCTCGGGCAAGGGCGAGGGCGGGCGGGCCGGATCCTTCTCGCCAGGCGACATGGAGGATTTGTACGTGGCCGCCAACTCCGCCAGAACCGCGCGAGCCACCGCTGCCGCCGCGCCGCCGGCGCCAACCCGCATCGCTTCTCCTGCTCCAGCCCCCCTCTCTCCACCACCGCTCTCCTCCTTCTCCGCCCCGTCACGCCCGGCGGGCGGGTGCGACGGGGAGGGCTGCGACGGGGAGGTGCCGCCCGTGGCGGCTGCGGCGACGGACGGCGCCACGCTGTCGATTCGCAGAGTCGCACTCGCAGCCGCAACTGCCGCGGCCGCACTCGCAGCTTTGTGGGCCGCTGCGCCGCCGCTGGGAGCAGATGGTGAGGGCTGAGTGTAGCCACGCGACGGCTGCGGGTCTTGTGCATCCCCAAAACCATGCATGCACATGCAGCAGGTGTGTTGCTGTGTGTGCGCGTGCGTTTTCAGCCCCCTTGGTACATGGTAAAGGCCCCCTTTTGGCCTTTGGCTTTGCTCTCTACTGCTAGAGAGAGAGCTCAGCTGTTTTTATATTTTAACAGTGTTGCTAGTGTTAACAGTAACAACAGAACAACAGTGGGGCTCCCCAACAACAGTAGGGTAGCTAACGTTAGGCCGGCTGAACAACAATAAGGAAGGCCTGGCAGTGACCCACGACGATCTCCAGCGTCCAGTGCGGGTAATACACCCGAAAATACCGCCCGGAAAATCCCACATGTATTTTCGGGGTTTACCCGGTTTTTTTGCCATTTTCTGCTTGCTGGCCGCTGAACAACAGTAACAACAGTAACAAACAGTAACAGCATGGGCTGGGGTGAACACTTGAACAACGTTAAGGATTTCAGCCAACACTAGGGCAACTGTTAGGCCCAAAGTTAAAATGTTAAACAGCTCTAGCTACTGCCAACTCATACCTATCCAAGAACATCACACTCGCCGCACGTACGAGGACCGCTCCCATCGGAGTGTGCGGTTGTACCGCGAGGCTGGTATGCGGTACTGCTCGAGCACCACGCTGATGCGAGATGTTGTGGTGCCCGCCGCCGCGGGAGACGTGTGCCGCCGGACTCGATGAAAGGCGTCACCCCGAAACACGACGACGTCGCCCTCCCTTGGCGCCACAGCCGCTTCCTCGAGTGGCGCTTCCACACGCCTAGAGGAGAGGACAATGTGCTAGAAATCTCAGCGTCCGGGTCGGAATTAGCATAGCTGCGCATTCACACCGCATAGCCTCCGCGCTGGTGATGCCCTTCGCAACGTCGCCGCCACCAAGGTCGACGCGTCGAAGCTCCAACTGCCCGCCAGCCATAGCCGCTGGCACGCGTACATAGAGGACGTGCGTCGAGTGCGCCGCGTGCGCATCCGGAGAGAGAAGGCCGACCTAGAGCGCGCGGCAACGCTCATTATTGGCTGCCCAACACCCAAACCAACATCCTGGGTTCGAGTTTAATCCGCCTCGGTATCCATGTGCCACGGCACAGAGTCGACCCGGCTCCGCCTCGGAGAGCTCTGGCACTCGAGCACGCTCAGCACCCACGCGTTGGCCAACGGGTCCGCGAACGAGTCGACAACCGGCCCGAGGCAAGCCGCCCACTGGGCTGCGGCGGGGTTGGCATCGGTGCGGCCCCGGAGGATCTCTCGCCCCTCCGAGTTAAACTTGAGGACCAGACCGCGGGCGGAGCCGTCGCCGTGCATCGTTGCGGAGGGGTGCTCGCGGAGTAGTGTACGTGCGCACTCCGACACGTTGAGATCAGCAGGGGCCGCCTCTACAGAGTAGAGAGGTTTGGCATCGCTTGACGTAATTACCAGATACCTTTCCACCTCTTCATCCGGCGACAGGACTTGCCACAGGAATGCGAGGATGATTAGGGCGCCGGCGATGGAAAGGGAGGACTGCGGAATGGCGCCTGAGGCTACATGCACATCCAGCGCTGCGGGCGCTGCTATGGGACGACGCGTTGGGCGCTTTCGGGATCCCATGCTCCAGCGTCGGGTGGAAGCTCAGGGCGTGCCCGTGTCGGACAATTGCCCAGTGCCTTGCTCTGAGCGGATAGCAGCGGACAAAAGGACGGGCGGGGCGAACGCGACGTCGAGCGACGCGCGTCCCCAAAGCCCGAGTCCGCTCGCGGCGACCCCCCTCCCCCCACCCTCCCACCCTCCCACCCTCCCACCCTCCCACCCAACCCCACCATTAAGGCGTGGGCTAGTAAAGTAGAACAGTCAAATGGCACTGACAGATGCTCTCCGGCGGAGGCGGACAGCCGACGCCACAGCAGAGGGCAAACTCGTAGTCCGCCTCCGCCGGAGAGCATCTGAGGGAGGGTGTAGAGGATGTAGAGTGTAGAGCGCTGTAGAGCTGTAGAGCTGGAGAGTGCTGTAGAGCTGTAGAGCTCTACATCCACCGCGTGACGAGGCGGGTGCGTTGTAGAGCGATGTAGAGGCGCTCTACAACGTGAAATCTCTACAACAAACTCTACATCATAAGCGGCGAACGAGGCACGGTCGCTCTCCGACATGAGGCGCGTTGCACTTACCAGTGCTGCCCTGGCCTTCTGTCTGCCCGCCCAATGGGTGGGAGGTGCCTCTGCTGCTGTGGCATGCCTCACGGCTGCGACTGGCCGGCGCCTCGGCGCGTCAGCTCGGCTTGGCGTAGCGATCGTGGCCAGCGCAACTCGCCTGGACTCAACGCTCAGCCAGGAGCTCCCGCACGCGCTGGCGCGAGTCATGGCGCATGCAACGCGTCTGAATGCTCGCCTCGCCTCGCGCAAATGCGACCGTCCTCGCAGCCGATAGTCCACCGCCTGCTAAAGAAGCACAGCGACGAATGCGGCACCGGCGACGCATGGCAGGCTGGTCATGACGCAGTTATAGGGTGTTGTGTGCCGTCAGAGTGACCGTCTCTGTGTGTCAGGGATAGTCAGGGCCGTCCATCAGAGCTCCAGTAAGCTCGGAGACACCCCATTAGTGCGACTCGACCTCTTTGAGTCACTGCCTTCCCGGCGGTTTGGCTGTAGAGCCTCTACAACAAACTCTACAGCAAAATCGCGCTCTACATCGCTCTACAACGCACCCGCCTCGTCACGCAGCCGATGTAGAGCTCTACAGCTCTACAGCGCTCCAGAGCGCTCTACATCTCTACAGCTCTACAGCGCTCTACAGTTCCGGACGGGCATTAAGAACCTCTAACGTTAAGAACCTGAGGCTCATATTTCGGCCGGATCCCTAAGAACTCCCTAAGAACCTGAGGCTGGGCCAACGCCTGCAGCCGGCGCCCCTGCCCCCGCGGCCGCAGCCGCAGGGGCAGCTCACGGCAGCGAATGACTCTCTTGTCACGCCATGCGCGAACTTACTGTTCCAAACTTCCAAACTGTTTTAAGACCCATTTATTGATTTTTAATCGAAGCCGAAACGGTTTAAAAAACCATCCACCCGGTTAAGAACCTGAGGCTCGGCCCCCGACGGACCGCCGACTTAGCTAAGAACCTGAGGCTGGGCGAAGAACCTGTGCGTTCTTAATGCCCGTCCGGAACTGTACACTCTACATCCTCTACACCCTCCCTCAGGAGAGCATCTGTCAGTGCCATTCACGTGCAGCTCCCGCTGGAGTGAGCGTTTGAGAGCGTCTCGCGCGCGCGTGAACAGGGCGGCTGCAGGATTCGGCCCCGCCTGCTGCGAGTGCCCTGCTGCCCTCCCGCTGAGGTATCCATCGTATTTACAGTGCGTCGGCAGGATCCCCAACCACAACCAAAACAGGTCCTCCAAACGCCCCAAACGAATTCGACCGCTCAAAGCTGCCCCCCCCCCCCCCCAAACGTACTTTAAACGACCATAAACTTCAGTCTCCAGGGGCTCCAGGCCCCAAATGATGTGTGAGTGTTAGAGCGTTTGCGCCGCGCACGATGACATGTGGTGGCTGGCTGGTGCGCCCCGCCCGCGGCGGAGGACGAGGCTGGGGCTCTGGGGCGCCAGGAGCTGAGGGAGGGTGTAGAGGATGTAGAGTGTAGAGCGCTGTAGAGCTGTAGAGATGTAGAACGCTCTGGAGAAGCGTCACCTACATCCTCTACACCCTCCCTCAGCGCCTCTGGCCAGGAGCGTCACCTTCCTTGCCTTGCCAGCCAGCCAAACAAACAGCGTAAGGAGAGAGGCCGTGTCCTCACAACGATCCCCATAAACGAATAGAGCAGTCATCTCCAGGAGAGATGGGCGACGCACGAACACAGAGGCACAGTGCGCACCCCGCCCCGCTCACAGGGCGTGCAAGACCCATACTTCTCTCATTTTTGGTTCGCACGGACCACCACTGCAGCGGAGAGAGTTTTGCTTGCAGGCTCGCTCCCTCGCGCTTGCGCGGCGCCTCGCCCCTCGCCAACCGCCACGCCCCCTCCTCCTCGCCCCGCGCCGCTCGCTCGCCGCACCCCGCGCCCGGCCCTTGACACGCCCCTCCTCCGCCCGCAGCGCCTCCATGCCAGCAAAGTCGCAGCGCGCGCCCGTGGTCGAGGTGGTCGACGACAAGGCGCTGTCCTACACGCCGGGCACGCTCAAGGACATCCGTCAGTCAAAGTACCTCATCGACCTGGGCGGTGGCGATCAGTGGGTCGACTGGCAGCGAGTCAGAGAGGCGGCGCCGCCGTGCACCGAGTTTATCCCGCAACCGGTGCGCGCCTCCTCGCGCCTTGAAAAGCCGCGCACGCACGCTGCCTCCTAGCACATGCGCCCCACCGAGAGTGGGTTCGTGAGCCGGCTTGTGGCGAGGTCGCCCCGTGCTCTCGCTGCACGAGTACCGCTTCGGCTCATACCGGCCCACGAGGAGAGGCGGAGCCCACGGGAGGAGCCTCTGCAGCTCCTGCGAGTAAAGGGCTCCGAGACGGTTCAGGGCAGGGTCATAGCCTCCAGAGCCCCTGTAGCAAGGGGGGGGGGGGGGGGGCGCAGCCTTCTCGCACACCCTTCTCGCAGCGCACTCCTGCTCGCCTCCGCCGCAGGACTCGATCATCGAGGTTCGCAAGGCGGGGGCGGAGGAGGTCTGGTTCGAGGCCAAGGTCAAGTCGGTCAAGGGAGGCTACACCGTCGCCGTCTTCCTCGGCAGCGGCGGTGGCGAGGAGATAGTCGAGTGGCCACACTTCCGGCCCGCATACTCGAGGGTGGCGCCGGCGCGCTCGCGACCGCCGTTCGTCAAGCAGGTCTTCCAGCGAACCGACTCTAACCCTAACCTTAACCCTAACCCTAACCCTAACCCTAACAAGCAGGTCTTCCAGCTCACCGACTCGCGCGTCCACGAGTGGTTCAAGGCGAACGAGCGGCTCTCGGCCCCTCTCGGCTCATCTCGGCTCATCTCGGCTCATCTCGGCGTCCAGGGGCGGTGCGAGGCGACGGGGCGGCGGGCTGACCGCTGTTGTGTTTCTCCGCCGCAAGGCAAACGAGCAGCGCGTCGTCTCGGACGTGGTCTCCAAGTCGAAGGTGCTCGCGTTCGAGGTGGACCGCGACGTGCACCAGATCAAGCTGCTCGGCGCGGAGAAGGCGTGCGCGACCGCCAAGATGCTGATCGAGCTGCACGGCAAGCACGTCGGCGACATGGCGCGCGTGCACTCGGAGCGCGAGCAGCTCTCCGCCAAGCTGCAGCACGAGCGCGAGCGGCTGATTTCGTCCTTCCGGCTCGAGTTCCCCGTCGACAAGGAGCTGATCGGGCTCGTCGTCGGCAAGGGCGGCGCGACGGTGCGCAGCGCGCAAAAGGCGGCCGACGAGGCCCGCGCAGGGGGGCACCGAGATGGCCCCGAAGCTCACCGCGAGATTGCGCGAGAGTAGGCGGCCGGCGTCGACAAGGTTGAGGTGGACCCGGATGGCCCGCGCGTGGTGATCGTCGGGCCGTCGCAGGAGTCGATCGAGGCGGCGCGCGAGCTGCTCGAGTTCGTCTCGCGCCGCGTGCCCGTCGAGCAGGAGCGGTCAACACACGCGCACACACGCAGTCTCTCCCCCCCCCCTCTCTCTCTCTCCCCCCCCCCCTCTCTCTCGCTCGCTCCCTCCAACCGACGTCTTTCCTCCGCCCGTCGAGCAGGAGCAGATCGGCTGGCTGATAGGGAAGGGCGGCCGAACCTTCAAGGAGCTGCAGGAGAAGACGCAGGCGCCGCACCGCCCGTCGCTAGAGAGACAAGGCTGCGCCGTGCTCGCGCACTCAGCCTTCTCGGAGCCTTCCTTCAGGTGACGCGCCTCTCGATCGACAAGGCTGCGGGCCAGGTCGCCCTCGTCGGCTCGCGCTTCTTGACCGCCGTCCTTCCCCCCCTGGCTCACCAGCTCCTGCTTGCTTCAGGTCGTGCTCGTCGGCACGCGCACGGCCGTCGACTCGGCCCTCGCCTACATGGACACGCACCTCCAGTACCTCTCCGAGTTCGAGCACGAGGCGAGGGAGTCGGAGCGGCTGCGGCGCGAGCTGCGCGGCATCACGCTGCAGGAGGAGGACGAGATGCTCCCAGATCGCTCGAGATCGCTCCAGATCACCCGAGAGGACCTGGAATCGGCCGAGGTCACCCGAGATATGACCCGCGGCGTCTCCCTGCAGGAGGACGACGAGCCCGCCGCCCAGTCGGCGCGCGGGAAAGGCCGCGGCGGCCGTGGCGGCGGCGAGAGCAGGGGCCGCGGCGGCAAGGGCGGAGGTAAGGGCGGCAGAGAGTCGGCGGCGCGCGAGGCTGCCAACGGCACCGCCAACGGCAACAGCGCCGCTCAAGCCAACGGCGCCGCGCCCCGCGCCGCTGCGAAGGCGGCGGCGGCGGACGGGGACGCGGGCGGAGGGGCGGCGGCGAAGCCTCGTGGCAGCGGCAAGGGGAAGCCCGAGGCGCGCAACGGCGACGCGGCTCGCGGGCCCCCGCCAGAGCAGCACGCCAACGGGCGCGCCCTTAGAAGCGGGGAGAGGACGGATCTGTCTCCCGACTGGCGCTGGCGTACACACGTGTTCAGCTGCCGCATTCCGCTCCTCGCAGCCCTTGTATGCACGCTGTGCTCCGGATACACCGCACAGGTGCTGCATGCCCCGCCCTCAGCCCCCCGGGTCGTACACCAGGCACGCCGCCGAGGAGGGGAACAGCGAGGCGCCGAGTCGCGAGTCGGGAGGAGGCAAGGGCAAGGGAGGGCGCGGAGGCGGCGGCAAGGGACGGGGCGGACGGGGCAGCGGACGCGGAGGCGGCGGCGGTGGGGTGGGCGGCGCGGCGGACGCGCCGGCGGCGCCGCCGCCTGCGTCTGCGGCAGAGGGCGTCGCAGCTGCGGCGGCGCAAGCGCCGCAGCCGCAGCGCGCTGGAGGGCGGTCGAGGGGCGGCCGGGGCGGCGCGAAGGAGGGAGGCCGCGGCGGCGCTTCCCCGGCGGCAGAGGATCAAGGGCAGGGCCGCAGCAGTGCGTGAGGGCCGCGTGGGCGCGCGGCGCGTGTGCGAGAGCGCGTGCGCAAGAGCGCCGCCGCCCCTCGCGGCGCGCTGCCGGCGCGCTCGACGCCGGAGCGGGCAGCTGTTTGGCTCCTTGTGTGTGTCGATTTCAGCTGCGATGGAGTGTGTGTAATGGCGTTGGTGGGTCAAGCGCCCCGCGCCGGCCTCGATCCGGGCAGGGTTTGAGCAAATTGAGGCGAATCCGAAAAGCGCTATCCGTAGGCTCCAAGCGCTCGCGGCGCGCTCCTGTAGAGAGCGGTCTCGGTCTCGCTCCTGGCGCTCCTCGCTTTCTTGCTCTCTTCACGAATCACACCGAGCATCAGCATGTCCGCGGAGACTTGAAGTTCATATTGGCGGGGCATGTGGGACCATGTTTTGATAGTTCGAATCAGTGGTGCGCAACTATTTGACTCTCTCTCGGCTCTCCGGTCGTGTCTCCGCTCGCTCGCTCGCGCCCCCCTCTTATGCTTATCGCTGCGGGTTACCCCCTGGCGCTGGGTCATCTGCCAGAGGGTGAGGCGGCGCCTCGCTCGCCGCGCGCCGCGCCTTGCGCCCGCAGCGCGCGCAGTCGCAGTGCCGCCATCGATGGCGGGCCGCTCGGCGCCGCCCGTGCCGAGGGGGAGGCGGTCCGACTTCTCCCCGGCCCTCCTTCTCCTCCCCCCCGGTTGCGTCGCCGCAGCGCCCGCCCCTCGCGGCACGGCGCGCGGACCTTCTCCTTGAGTTTGAGGTAGTCGTAGAGGAGGTAGACGAGCGTGGCGGTGACGATCAGGGCGGTGGGGATCGTGAGGTGGGCGTCGCCCTCAAAGAGGATGTGCGAGTAGATGGCCGTGGTGACGTGCAGGGCCACGAGGGACAACATAAAGTACGCGTGCAGCCGCCAGTACTCTGTCCGCATCACTTGCACGGCGCGCGCCATCGAGCCCTCGGGCCCACGGAGCGCGAGCCCGGGGATCCGAATGGACATCTGCGTCGCCTTTACAACAGCGGCGAGGCCGGCGACCATGTTTAACGCGTTGAACGTGATCCACGCCATCTTGATTTGGAACGCCGTCTCTCCGCCCATGGAGCTGCCCGTCACGTCGGACCGCGCCTCGACCATCTTATCAAAGCCAAAGAGCGCGAACAGCGCTGCCTGCGTCCCCATCGCGAAGCAGTTCTGCGTAAAGTACTCGAGCTCCTTCTCGTCGATGCGGAGGAGCGAGAGCGTGAGCTGCCGCTGCAGGTCCTGCTTGTCGGCGAGGATCATGTGGTCGGCGATTCGAGCTCGTGGGGTGCGCGAGCACAAACCGCGACGGACAACTAAGGTCGGCCAAAAAGGGGCCGCCGGTTTACACACGCTGTTCACACAAAAACGCTCTTCACGTAAACGCACAACCCCGGGCAGTAAACACACAACCCCGGGCCCGAAATCGCACAGAGACAGTCACGCAACACGCTGTTCACAGCCTTGTTATTGAGAAGAAAATACGTCCTATGGCGCTGTGCGCTGGTCTGTGAGAGGTTTGAGGTGCGAGCCCTGGAGGCCCTGGGGTTCACATGCATGTGAACGCACAACCCCGGGCCCGAAATCGCACAGAGACAGTCACGCCTATGGCGCTGCGCGCTGGTCTTTCACAGAAACGCACAACCCCGTCGCACACCTGGCAACCCTGTCTGCACGTCTCGCGCGCGCGTGAACAGGGCTCCAGGCCCCAAATGACGTGTGAGTGTTAGATTTGTTTGGTATTGCTAAAAATCTCTCTCACGCTGGTCTTTCACAGACCTGTTATTGAGAAGAAAATGCGTGCCATGGCGCTGCGCGCTGGTCTACGAACACTAACATTCTTCTGGTGTATGAGAGGTTGTATGAGGTGCGAGCCCTGGAGGCCCTGGGGATGGGGTGAGACTACCCGCGGGCCTAAGAAGGCCCGCGCGCGCAGGGGGGTGGAACATTGGAGACCGGTCATGAATGAGTGAGCGACATGTTGCGAGCAACGTTGTTGATGTTTCTGCGCGTCGCCACAGACGGCGGTGTGTGAGAGCTGTTGCGAGTGGTGCTGGGCGAAGCCCCGGGCGCTGCCGGAGGCTGTGCCGTAGTCGGTGCGGTCGACGGCGCTCGGGCTGCCGACCTCTTCACAGACCTTGTTATTGAGAAGAAAATACCTCCATGGCGCTGCGTGCTGGTGAGAGGTTGAGTTCATCACACGCACGGACAGTGTTCGAGAACGAGGAGACAGACAGAGATCGACTAGTTAGTCAGACATGCAACGCTGAGTCCCACGTTCACGCAAAAACGCGAGAGAGCGTGGGATAGGTCGGACGTCTTGGAATTAAGGTCATTCACGGGTGTCCGCGGCCCCACTCTGTGCCCGCTGGTAGGACAGTGATCGCCGCAAACCCTGTGGTCAGCTCCATGTGATCTCGGATAGTTTTGTAGAGGCACCGGAACACCAACAAAAAAACTAGTATGTCTTCGAGGGAAAAGTAATCCGAGCAAAGATCTCTAAGATGGCGTGCCGTGGTGTGGCATCACAAACAAAGCTAACACTCACTCTCCAACTCAAACTCCTCCGCCATCGGCGCGTCCGCCACCACGACCGCGTCGTCCTTCTCAAACGAGTAGCCCGCGAGCGGCCCCTCCTGCACGCCCGCCAGCGCCAGCCGCACCGCGTCAAAGGCGGGGTCGTCGAGGGCGGCGCGCACCGTCTCCTCCGGCGTCGGCCCCTCGCGCACCACCGTGACCGTGCCGTCGGGCAGCCGCACCTGCTTCTCGTCGCCCACCAGGTCCTTGCCCGCCAGGACCAGCTTGAGGAGCGACGGCGAGAAGCCGGAGAGCAGCTGCGTGTTGGGCGCGTCGGCCTGCGCCGGGAAGCCCACCGTGTTCCCGCGCAAGTTCCAATAGATGATGCGCGGCGCGGCGTACGGCTCGCCGCACACCGCACGCCCCACCTCGGCGAACCGCCGCGTCAGCCGCTCGTGGTGGGTCTCCCACGACGCGACGCGCCCGGAGCGGCCGTACATGCAGCTGTGCGCGCCCCTCGCCTCGTTGAACTGCATGTCGGAAAAGACGATCAGGTCGGGCACCTCGTCCGGCTTGAGGCGGGCGCTCTCCGCGCAGCCCAGGATCAGCTCGCACGCCGACTCAAAGTCGGTCGAGCCGCCCCAGCTGGCACCCTGCAGCGCCCGCACCTTGGACGCCACCTTGCCTGCGCCGTCGAGGTTCACCCAACGAGGGCTCGACTCGAAGGTGATGGCGCGGTTGCGGAAGGCGGGGTGGGACAGCTCGGCAACCACCAGGCCGAGGCCGATGGCCGCCTCCATCGGCGTCCCCGTCATCGACGCAGACACGTCGACCAGCGGCACGAGCTTGCCGAGGTCGACCGGCTTGGGCAGCGCCGCCCGCAGCGCCGCCACCGCCTCGAGCGGCGCACCCTCCCCCGCCGCCTCGGCGACCGCCGCCTCGCGCGCATTTGCCGCGGCCGCCATCGCCTCCTTGACGCCCTCGCGCATCGCCTCCCACTGCGCGTGCATCAGGTCCGCCTCGAGGGTCGACAGCTCGGTACGGCCGCCGCGCATGCACTTTTGCGCGATCTCGTGCGGATACAGCTGCTTGCCCTTGACGGCCTTGGCGCCCTTATCGAGGAGGGCCTTGCGCAGGTTGCGCCGCGCCGTCACCCGCTGCTCGTCCTCGGGGTGGCGGTTGCCCGTCTCCTCCTGCGCCGCCATCAGCGTGCCCTTGAGCGCCTCGTTGAGGAAGGCCTTGCGCGACCGCTGCAGGCAGAGGGACGAGCGCCGCGCGAACTCAATCTCCGACCAGCGGTTGGCCGCCATCAGCACCTCGGTGGTGAGGAGGGCGCGGTTGAGGGCGGCGACGAGCTTGCGGTACTTGCGCGCCGACGCCGCGTCGTTCTTGCTCCCAAACAGGCATCTGGAGAGCCGCTTGGCGAGGCCGTCAAAGGCGGAGCCCTCGCGGGGCGCGTACTTGCCGGCCAGGGTGAGGTTCGGGGTGCGCGCCTCCTTCTCGGCCGCCTCGATCTCGGCCGCGTCCTTGAGCAGCTGGTCGGCGAGGAGCGACAGCGCCTTGTCCTTGACCGCCGCGTCGATCCCAGCGACGCCCTGCATGAGCAGGTAGTCCTTCCAGTAGCCAAAGTGCGGCACGAGGTGGAGCGTCGCCATCGCAGCCTCGACGGGGAGGGCGGCGAGCAGCTTGTAGAAGAGGTCCTTCTCGCCCTTGCCCATACCGCGTGTCGCGCGGGTCTGGAAGGCGAGCACCGTCAGATCGGCGAGCTCGGCGGGCTCGGCGGGCACGGCGGCGGTCAGCGAGGCGAGAGAGTCGTCGGGCAGCGAGCGGACGAGCTTGAAGAAGAGGGCGACGAGCGGGGAGCCGGCGTCGGAGTGCTCGAGCGCGCCGTTCTCGCCGGGCGTCGTGGAATTCCTCATCGCGAAGGCGGAGGAGCAGGAGGGGGACGTCCACCGGTTGAGTCCAGGTCGTGTCCGAAGGAAGGCCAAACCACGGGACCCAGGCAGCGGAAGCCGCCACAAGTGTACGGGGCACGGTGCGCGAGGGCTGAATATAAGTCGTGTGCGAGGGAGAGGGTCAGCAACCAAACAGGCATTCATTGGAGCCCCTCAAACAAATGACCTTGTGGCGAAATTGGTATACGCGCCGGCTTGCTAAGCTTGTGCCCTCTGGGCGTGCAGGTTCGATCCCTGTCAAGGTCGTCTTTGTTTTTTTTTTCGTGCCCACCTGCACGCTGCACACGCCTTCCTTGAGACAAAGAATAAAATGGGTGGTGGTCTGCCCCGCCCGCCCCAGCTAGCTAGCCGTCGGTCGGCGCAGCGGCGGGCATGCAGCGTCTCGTTGGATGGTTGGTGGTCACCCTGCCGGCCGAGTGAGGCTTTCCCTCTGTGTGCTCTTTCTTAGTGCCAACAACCGCGCGCGAGAAAGAGAGAGAGAGAGAGAGAGAGAGAGAGAGAGAGAGAGAGAGAGAGAGAGAGAGAGAGAGAGAGAGAGAGAGAGAGAGAGAGAGAGAGAGAGAGAGAGAGAGAGAGAGAGAGAGAGAGTACATTGCGTACATTGCAGGACGCAAGCCTTCAACAGCCCCGCAGGTGCAGCGTGGGTTTCGGAAACGCGTTTCGCGGCTAGACTTCACCATCGATCAAAGCACATACACTTTAAGACCACCTGCGTGGTGAGTGGAGTCACAAATAATGACGCTCACTCACACGCTGCCAGCGATCATTGTGATGCGGCAGCCCGGCATTCAGACGAGCGTTTATCGCAGCGACAATGCGGAACGGAAGGCGGTGCGTGCGACTGCCGCCGCCGTGCAATCTTCCACTTGGAGCATACTCCACGACCTCGGTGCTCTACCACAGCCGTAGCTCTGGTCCCACGGCTCCACCCGTGAGTGAGGGCAGAGCATCGTGAGGGCAGACGCACGATCGCGAGGAGACGCGCTCCCACTCTTGCACAATGTCACTAAATCACGAGGCCATGTTGCCGCAGGTAAGTTGTCCAAGCCCCACCACATCGCTCTCTTCTCCCTTGGTGCTCTTAGGCGCGTGGCGTGCGCCGGAAACGGTGGTCGCTCGCGCGCCTGCGACCAGCTGACCGAGGCGGGCAACGTGACGAGAGTCTTGTCGGCAGAGTTGCAGGTGGCGCGCAGAACGCTAGCCGTCGACGATGGCAGGCACTTTGCTGCACCTGGCTCTTTCATCATAGGTCGAAGATGGGCTCAATTACGCCATTGCGGCGGAGCTTGAGTCCGCAGCCATCGTCTCCTTGAGGGTACACGAGCAGGCGTGCCTGCAAGCTTAGCAGACTGCAGCCTGAGATTCGCAGCTTGCGGATGGAAGCCTACTCATCGATCAATCTATAAACTCCCCCAGGGCTGGACCCAAACGCTCGAGCTCGTCTCCGCCTCGATTGCTGCAAAGCGTGACGCCACGAGCGTGGCTCTCGGGAACGGCTCCACCCTCGCCCTCGGCGGTGCAGCCTTTGCAAGCTTCTACAGGGCGAGGTTACGCAGCTATCATGCGAACAAGGCGGCGCAGACGCAGGCCGACTGGGGCACGGTCAAGCGGCGGGGCCTCCCGCGGACGTGGCGGCCAGGAGATAGCCTCACACCGGAGCGAGACGGCGCGAAGGCTTCGTGTGGCGTTCCATCCAGAAGAGAGACGAGGAGGAGCCTCTCTCGACGCAGTGGGCGAGAGGAGAGCTGCACACCGATGCCATGGTGGACGAATAGGAGAAGGCGCCGTGGCATCGACGCAGCTCCTCTCTTTTCTACGATGTGCCCCACCCCGGAACCGAACGCCTCTGAAGGCCCAAAAGCCACTCGGAATGGGCGCAACCAACGCCATCAGGTGCTGCGACTCCTTCGGGCTGGACAGAATGGCGACGGCGAGTGACTCGGCGACGACGGCTGATCTGTGCAAGGTGAGGGTGTACGCTCCTTCCCTGCCCCCAATCGTCGTCCCAAGGGCGACTTGCCCCCCCCTCTCTCTCTTCTCCCGCTCAGGCCATCGGAGCCCGGCTTGGCGCCGCGGCGCTATGGGCTCGTATAGGTGCCACTCGCACCCGCCCTAGCGTTCCGAAGCGCTCAAACTGCCTTCTACGAGCCCACACTCCGAACTGGCGGATGACTGCGAGAGTGGGACTCTCGTTGTCTAAAGGTCAAGAGCTCTCGTTCGGCCGTGGCATCTTTCTGGTCTCCGAATTGACAGCCGCATCCGACGCGGTGGTCGACGCGGCGCTAGTGCAAGCGGCAACGGCGAGCAGTCAGCAGGTGGGCGGCGCACTTTGCCCGTAGACTAGAGTGGTGTTTCGACACGTACCTACTCTGTGGCGCCCACCCCTGCTAGTGGTCAAAGCCGAGAGTCGAGGGCCTAACACCGCGCCCTCAGGAACGGAACCAGCTCAAGGAGAAACTTTGCCATGCACTAACCGAAAGCGGATGAATGGGAAGGAATGCCGAATTTGGTCTCTCGGTCTCGCGCCAGACCATAGTCTGAGGGTATCCTAAAAGTTCGGCCGATTTGGGTCAAAACGCTAAAAGCACGGCTAGCCGTAGATTTGGGGCAAAACGACAAAAGTGGGCCCGCCCGGGGCAAAATGGTAAAAGTCGCGCCGCCGCAGGCGCGCGAAAATTTTGGACATTCTACTCTCCGGCGAATGCCACTAGCCCCCCCAAGCCGGCAGATGGTCGGCAGCTGCAACCAAGCCAGCGGGTGAAGTGTTGTGGGAGGATGCGTCCTTATGTGTCACAAACTTGTAGCGCTACATGTTTGGACACACACCGGCGGGCGCTTTCGAGGGGCGAGCGGCAGCATTTTTTTAGCCATAGTGTGCGGGAACTACTTGCCGTTGCGGGACGATAGCTAGTTAGTACTTGCTGCACCCGGCGCGCAGCGCCGAAGAAATTTTTGAAACATGCTAAAAGTTGGGCGCTCCGAGACGACCAAAGTGGTAAAAGTCGCACTCTCCCCTGACCCGATCAAAAGCGTAAAAGCACTCGAGGCTCCAGAAACCAATACCTAACCCTCAGACCGCTATGCGCCAGACTGTGCAGAGTGCGCGTTGTCTGGCGTTCTCTACCTCGCCTCGCCCCGCCGGCGGCGGAAGCTCTCACAGTTACCGCAGCAAGACTGACACAATATGGAATGTAGCAACCTCTGAGCCGTATGTACACATAAACCGCGACAACTCCCTCTCACACACAGAGAGATAATGAGATACGAAAACACACCTCTCAGCGCTCGCCAGCTTGCTCGGCTCCCAGCAGCTCGTCCAGCGCGCCCGTCAGCGCGCTCTCGTCCCTCTGCGTCGCCGGGTCCCAGCGCGGGTGCGCGTAGTCGGGCGTCGCAAACGAGAGCTCGTGCCCATCCGGGTCCTTCACGTGGAAGCAGCGCTCTCCCCACGGAGCGTCGCGTGGACAGGGCGCGTCCAAGCCGGCCGCCACGAGCCGTGCCTGCAGACTATCCACGTCGTCCACAAAGATGACGGCCCTGCCCCATCCTCCAGGCACGCCCCGCTGCGGCGGAGGCGGGAGGTAGGCAGGCGCGTGGACAAGGTTGACGTGCAGCCGATTCGTCGCCGCCGTGACGGGTGCTTCGGCCGAGAAGGTTGTGAATTCGGCGTCTGGCCCGCCAAACGTCGCCGTCAGCCCGAGTTTGGAGTAGAAGCCGCAGCTCCTCCGCATGTCGCCTGAGGCAGGGCGGGCTTGACGCGTCCCCGCGGCACGAGAGCAGTGTTGATACTCCTAGCAGACACCGACATATGGTGTGCCGGGGTGCCGGCACGTGTGCTAGCAGATGGGCGCTCACGAGTGCATAGCGTGAGAGCGTTGATCGAGAGCAACTTCATCCTGCACGTTGCTGTCGTCCTCGACCCGAGCCGTGTTCGCGTGCAGCTTGGGGCGGATTTTTCTTTTCTCTGACTCGCGGGCTCTCCTTTAAACAACTTTGTAAAAAAGAAACAAGCTGCGCGCGCACACTCGGCCGTCGTATCGCACACATCGTCTCATGCAACGCACGCTCGCGCTGCTGCTGGCCTTCGCGTGCACCGCTCTGCTGCTCCTGCGGGAGCAGCGGCGTTTCGTCCTCGCGACCAGTCCCGGCGGCTCGGCAGCCCTCGAGGCGTACTGCGGAGCTCCGCCTCAGGGTTCGGAGGGCAAGGTCACAGCAGACGGCCTGAAGCTCGTCGGCGTGCTCGTCACGATTCGGCACGGCGACCGCTCGTCGATCCACTCGCTTCCCAACACGAACACGACTGCTCGCTGGATGTGCCGGCCGGTCGGTAGCGAGCAGAAGCAGGCAGCGGCGCAGGTGGCGGTGGTCGGCCTGGACGGCAGCCCTTTCTACCGCCCTCTGCTGCCAAAGACGCTTCCCGGCCGGCACGGCGACTGCGCTCCCGGCCAGCTCACGCCGCGCGGCTTTGCGCAGCACGTGGCGCTCGGCAGGCACGCCGTTGACAGATGCCCGATGCGTCCGGACAGCAGTGCACGAGCCTCACACCGAATGACACGCTGTTGGGTCCGAAAATTGCTATGCCAGCCCCCGCCGCCGAGTGTACCGCACTAATCACTCCCACGCTGCTCCAAGGCACCTCGGCCGCTCCTTTGCGCCACTGCTCCGACAGGCTGCGGCGGAGAGGCGCGCCGACACCCACACTGGGGAATCTCGGCTGATCTCGGCTGATCTCGGCTGATCTCGGGATCGAGGCGCGCCAACAGCTCGCGCGTCGGTGTGTATGTGCGCTCCACCGACTACACGCGCACTCAGATGTGAGCGGCAGCTCTCTGCTTCCGACTCTGTGACACGGCGCCTCTTCACGGCGCAAGCTGTGAACAGGTCGGCGGCAGCCTTCCTCTACGGCCTCCTGCCGCCGACCCTCCGCCCTCCACTCGCTCCGCCGACGCGCATACACACGGTGGTCCTCCCTCCACCGCCAGCTGTCCACCACACCCCTCTCTCTCCCGACACACACTCGCTTGCCCCTCCACGCCCAGAGCCCGCCGCCGACGCACACGGCATACGCGGTCAGGACTCGGGACTCCCAAGGCGCCGCAGCGCCTAGCGCAGGGGAGTGGGGAGAGAGGCTGACGGACGGGCTGTGCCCTCGCCCTCAGCGCGCGGACGAGGCGGCGGAGGTGATGCACGGCGTCGGCCTCGCCTCCTCCTCCAAGGTCGGCAGCGAGGACGGCGGTGGCGAGACGGAGCGGCAGGGCGCATGCGCCCTGGCAGGCAGCATGGCGCGGGCTCAGCAGGCGGCGTGGTGGGGCAGCCTCGGCTAACCTGGGCTGATCTCGGCCAATCTCGACGTGTTGCTCAGCAGGCGGCGTGGCGGGGGGACGACGGCGCGAGGGACGAACTTGGAGGCTTACTCGGGGAGGAGGCGCGGGCGATGCCGCCGACTCACGTCGCCGACGCGCTTCACTCGCTCTCGTGCCACGGGATGCCGCGGCCTTGCTCGCAGGCGCGCCGTGTTTCTTTTCTGTACTCACACACGCACACCGACCGTTGTGTGTGTGTGTCCCCCCCCTTCCCCTCTCCCTCGCCTTCACCTCTCCTCCCCCCCTTGCTCGGCGCAGGGCGGATGCGTGAGTGCGGCCCTGGCGGCCTCCTTCCGCCTGATGGGAGACAGCGCCTACTGCGCGCGGTGCGGCAATTTCGGGTCATCTCGGTCATCTCGGGCGATCTCGGGCAAGAGCTCGGGTGAATCTCGGGTGATCTCGGGCGATCTAGGGTCATCTCGGGCGATCTCGGGTCATCTCGGGTCATCTCGGGTCATCTCGGGTCATCTCGGGTCATCTCGGGTCATCTCGGGTCATCTCGGGTCATCTCGGGTCATCTCGGGAGACAGCGCCTACTGCGCAAGGTACGGCGGGCGGGCGGGCGGGCGGGAGGCGTCGCGGTTGGCGATGCACCCACTGCTGCTCGAGATCACGAGCCGTCTGCAGGCGGGGGGCGGACAATCTCGGGCAATCTCGGGCAATCTCGGGTCGCCTCGGGCCACCTCGGGCCACCTCGGTCCATCTCGGGCCATGTCGGGCGCAGGCGGCGGCGGAGGGGAGCGGGGCGAGGCTGACGCTGCTGTCGGGGCACGACACAGTGGTAGCGCAGCTCCTGGCCGCCCTCGACGCCACCGGCGAGAGTGAGCGGTGCGGATGGCCGCCGTACGCGTCGCGGGTGGTGTTTGAGGTGTGGGCGCCGGTGAGGCGCGACGAGGGGCGGTCGCCCGCGCTGGTTTGCGCGCGCTCTCGTCGACGGCGCACCGTGGCGTGAGCAGCGTCTCTTCACGGTGCAGCTGTGAACAGGTGGTGCGCGCGCTCTTCAACGGCGTGCCGCAGCCTCTGCCAGGGTGCAGCCCTGGTTTGGAGCTCTGCCCGCTCCGCGCGTTCGCACGGGCGGTCGAGGCGCGCTTCTCGGCGCAGGGAGGCTTCGAGCGAGCGTGCGCCGCAAAGGCGAGGCTCTAGAGACCTGAGAGAGCCTCCCGCGTCCCGGCAGAGACTGCTGTGTGTGGAGACTGGAGTTTCGAGATTCGAGTGGCGCTTTTTGGGGAGTTTTTTGTCGTGTTTTGGGATAACATGCACATGCACATGCACATGCGCATGTGCATGTGCATGTGCATGTGCATGCACATGTCTCGTCGTCAGTCAGGGGGGCGGGTGTATAGCGCACAGGTAGGGCTTGCGTTTGGGACTTTAGCTTTTTCCCCACGTTCCAACTTGTATTCCAAAAGTAGAGGGAAACACGCACACTCACACATGCACATGCAGAGAGAGAGAGAGAGACATGCATGTAGATTTGAGCTGGCAGGAGGTGGAAGAGGCGCACAAACGGGAACGAGAGGGCATCCACGCGCCGCGACGTGGCAGCGCTTGCCGCGCTGGCGTCGCACGCCTGCGCTGGCGGCGCTCGCCCGCGCTGGCGCGGCGGCCACTCACTGCGTACACCGGCTTTGTCTCTCGAGCTGGGCTACGGCCATCGCGGTGCCGGTGGGGGCGGCGAGGGGTCGAAGGGGCATGGGTGCACCTCGATCTCGACAAAATCCACATATCGGCTGCTCCCGGGCATCATGATTGACACGTAGCGCCCGGTTCCGACGCAGTCGACCGTGAGCGACGAGCCAGACGCGTCGGACTGGTCGCCCACATTACAAAGCCTGCCTGTTGTTGCAGGAGTGGTCGGCACCGGACCGTAAGCTGACAACTCCTGCGCCTGGAACCTGCGGCTCGCTCCGGGCAGAATGAAGGTGACGTACTGCGCAGTCCCCACACAGTCGATTGTGAGGGAAGTTCCCGATGACGGAAAGTCGCCAAGGTTGCAGCGGGAGCCAGAGGAAGTCCACGTGGCCGTGTCACTGAGCCAGACCTCGTACGGTCCTGTGATTGTGGCGTCGGTGCCAAAAGTCGATCTGGCATTGAACACGATGTAACCGATGTCGCTCAGCGCGCCGAGGTCGAGTTGAGCAAATGGGTCTGTCTCCGACGTATACGAGCTCCACGAACCCGTGGACCCTGGGCAACCTGATGCGGAGGGGGACGTACAGGAGGTGCTCGTGACGCCGTTGATCAGGTTTCCAGCACCGTGCGTGTAAAATGTGGAGCTCATGGTAGCTGAGGTTGCATCAATTTTGGGGACGTTCAGGTACGAGGCGGTGTCACCGATCCACACCTCAAAAGCGCCCTTAGAGTACCCGGAGCCCGAGCCGAAGGCGTGGGTTGGGTAGAGCGTGACGCTGCCGACGCTCTTCGCCTCTCCGAGGTCAATCTCGGCGAACGGGTTCGCGGTGGCGCTCTGCGCTCCCCAGGAGCCGGTGGCGCCTTGGTTACCGGCTGCGTATTGGGCGCTGCTGTGGACCGTGACGCCGTTGATTAAGTTGCCGGCTCCGAAGATGTAGTATGTCGAGCTCATGGCAGCACCCGTGGCGGTGTACGCCACGTCCGAGGGCGGGCAGCTCGGCGGGAACGGCGGCCAGGAGGGCGGGCTGCGAGGTGGCGACGAGGGCGGTGCAGACGGCGGCGGTAGCGACGGCGGAGGTCCAGACGGCGGCGCGCCAGGCGGTGCCGGTGGGGGCGGTGAGGGGTCGAAGGGGCATGGGTGCACCTCGATCTCGACAAAATCCACATATCGGCTGCTCCCGGGCATGATGATCGTCACGTAACGCCCGGTTCCGACGCAGTCGACCGTGAGCGACGAGCCAGACGCGTCGGACTGGTCGCCCGCCCAGCAGTGCCTTCCGTTGAAGCTGCGGCCGACGTGCGCGTCGAAGGCGGCTCGATCGCTCGCCGCAGTGTTGTCGGTCGTCTCCGAGTCGCCGAGCCAGATCTCGAAGGCGCCCTTAGAGTACCCGGAGCCCGAGCCGAAGGCGTGGGTTGGGTAGAGCGTGACGCTGCCGACGCTCTTCGCCTCTCCGAGGTCAATCTCGGCGAACGGGTTCGCGGTGGCGCTCTGCCCTCCCCAGGAGCCGGTGGCGCCTTGGTTACCGGCTGCGTATTGGGCGCCGCTGTGGACCGTGACGCCGTTGATTAAGTTGCCGGCTCCGAAGATGTAGAATGTCGAGCTCATGGTAGCACCCGTGGCGGTGTACGCCACGTCCGAGGGCGGGCAGCTCGGCGGGAACGGCGGCCAGGAGGGCGGGCTCAGAGGTGGGGTAAGTGGCGGCGGCGCGCCAGGCGGTGCCGGTGGGGGCGGCGAGGGGTCGAAGGGGCATGGGTGCACCTCGATCTCGACAAAATCCACATATCGGCTGCTCCCGGGCATCATGATTGACACGTAGCGCCCGGTTCCGACGCAGCCGACCGTGAGCGACGAGCCAGACGCGTCGGACTGGTCGCCCACATTACAAAGCCTGCCTGTTGTTGCAGGAGTGGTCGGCACCGGACCGTAAGCTGACAACTCCTGCGCCTGGAACCTGCGGCTCGCTCCGGGCAGAATGAAGGTGACGTACTGCGCAGTCCCCACACAGTCGATTGTGAGGGAAGTTCCCGATGACGGAAAGTCGCCAAGGTTGCAGCGGGAGCCAGAGGAAGTCCACGTGGCCGTGTCACTGAGCCAGACCTCGTACGGTCCTGTGATTGTGGCGTCGGTGCCAAAAGTCGATCTGGCATTGAACACGATGTAACCGATGTCGCTCAGCGCGCCGAGGTCGAGTTGAGCAAATGGGTCTGTCTCCGACGTATACGAGCTCCACGAACCCGTGGACCCTGGGCAACCTGATGCGGAGGGGGACGTACAGGAGGTGCTCGTGACGCCGTTGATCAGGTTTCCAGCACCGTGCGTGTAAAATGTGGAGCTCATGGTAGCTGAGGTTGCATCAATTTTGGGGACGTTCAGGTACGAGGCGGTGTCACCGATCCACACCTCAAAAGCGCCCTTAGAGTACCCGGAGCCCGAGCCGAAGGCGTGGGTTGGGTAGAGCGTGACGCTGCCGACGCTCTTCGCCTCTCCGAGGTCAATCTCGGCGAACGGGTTCGCGGTGGCGCTCTGCGCTCCCCAGGAGCCGGTGGCGCCTTGGTTACCGGCTGCGTATTGGGCGCTGCTGTGGACCGTGACGCCGTTGATTAAGTTGCCGGCTCCGAAGATGTAGTATGTCGAGCTCAACGGTCACGTACCGCGCGTACCCGACGCAGTCCAGCACCTCCTCGGCCATGCTCGAGGAGGCACCCGCGTTGCCCTCGGCGCACTGGGTCTGAGGGGTGGTCGTGTCGGACAGCCACACCTCAAAGTAGCCCAGATCCGCCAGGTGAGAGATACCGACGCTACCCACGTATCGCTCCTGCCCGAGGTCGACCTCGACGAAGGGGTTCTGCTCGCTCGTCACGCTTGTCCACGTGCCGGTCTGGCACTTCTTCGGCCCGTTTGCCACTTGAGTCCCCGTCGTTCCGCCGTCGACGCACCACTGGGCCGTAAACACGTAGAAGGTGCTGCTCATTGTCGCACCGACGGCATCGAATGTCACATCCGTCGGTGGGCATGACGGCAGTCGAGGAGGAGGCATCGGGCTCGGCGGCGGCTTCGGCAGCGGTCCGACTGGAGGTGGGAACGGCGGCGGCGGCGGAGACGGGTCGGTCGGACACGGGTGCGTCGCCACCTCGTACAAGTCCAGGTTGCGAGACGCGCCCGGGAGCATCACGGTCACGTACCGCGCGTACCCGACGCAGTCCAGCACCTCCTCGGCCATGCTCGAGGAGGCACCCGCGTTGCCCTCGGCGCACTGAGTCTGAGGGGTGGTCGTGTCGGACAGCCACACCTCAAAGTAGCCCAGATCCGCCAGGTGAGAGATACCGACGCTACCCACGTATCGCTCCTGCCCGAGGTCGACCTCGACGAAGGGGTTCTGCTCGCTCGTCACGCTTGTCCACGTGCCGGTCTGGCACTTCTTCGGCGCGTTTGCCACTTGAGTCCCCGTCGTTCCGCCGTCGACGCACCACTGGGCCGTAAACACGTAGAAGGTGCTGCTTGTCCTCGCCGTGCTGGCCTCAAACGTCACATCCGTCGGTGGGCAAGGAGGAGGCCGTGGTGATGGGGGAGGAGGTAATGGAGCCACTATCGGAGGGTAGGGTGGCGGCGATGGCGGCGGCGTGGGCGCCTTGTCGGGCGGATGCGGCACGGATGAGGGTGGATTCAGCGGCGTGGTGTCCTCCTCTGCGTCGGGTATGCTGTCGCCGTCTGCGTCGGGGTCGACGTTGTCGGTCGCGCCGTCGCTGTCTGCGTCGCTCGTGTTGGACTCCTCTGCGTCGGGGATGCCGTCGCTGTCTGCGTCGCCCGTGCCCTCCTCCGCGTCAGGCGCGCCGTCGCTGTCTGCGTCGCTGGTGTCCTCCTCTGCGTCGGGTATGCTGTCGCCGTCTGCGTCGGGGTCGACGTTGTCGGTCGCGCCGTCGCTGTCTGCGTCGCTCGTGTTGGACTCCTCTGCGTCGGGGATGCCGTCGCTGTCTGCGTCGCCCGTGCCCTCCTCCGCGTCAGGCGCGCCGTCGCTGTCTGCGTCGCTGGTGTCCTCCTCTGCGTCGGGTATGCTGTCGCCGTCTGCGTCGGGGTCGACGTTGTCGGTCGCGCCGTCGCTGTCTGCGTCGCTCGCGTTGGACTCCTCTGCGTCGGGGATGCCGTCGCTGTCTGCGTCGCCCGTGCCCTCCTCCGCGTCAGGCGCGCCGTCGCTGTCTGCGTCGCTGGTGTCCTCCTCTGCGTCGGGTATGCTGTCGCCGTCTGCGTCGGGGTCGACGTTGTCGGTCGCGCCGTCGCTGTCTGCGTCGCTCGTGTTGGACTCCTCTGCGTCGGGGATGCCGTCGCTGTCTGCGTCGCCCGTGCCCTCCTCCGCGTCAGGCGCGCCGTCGCTGTCTGCGTCGCTGGTGTCCTCCTCTGCGTCGGGTATGCTGTCGCCGTCTGCGTCGGGGTCGACGTTGTCGGTCGCGCCGTCGCTGTCTGCGTCGCTCGTGTTGGACTCCTCTGCGTCGGGGATGCCGTCGCTGTCTGCGTCGCCCGTGCCCTCCTCCGCGTCAGGCGCGCCGTCGCTGTCTGCGTCGCTGGTGTCCTCCTCTGCGTCGGGTATGCTGTCGCCGTCTGCGTCGGGGTCGACGTTGTCGGTCGCGCCGTCGCTGTCTGCGTCGCTCGTGTTGGACTCCTCTGCGTCGGGGATGCCGTCGCTGTCTGCGTCGCCCGTGCCCTCCTCCGCGTCAGGCGCGCCGTCGCTGTCGCTGTCTGCCTGGGGTGGTGGAGGTGCGCAGGGCGGCGCCTGTTCCGATAGACGCCTGTCGTGCGAAATCGTCGCTTGTCCCACTGCTTCAGTTGCCGCGGCTTCTAGGGCCAAGTCCGTGCCGTTGCTTGCGAGGCTGGGGGTCAGTGGCTCTGCTTCGAATCGGGAAAATGCAAAGTCGACCGCGTGCGCGAACGGCACTTCGTACATGGCCGCCTCCCCCTCTATCGCGCCCTCAGCCATTGCCTGCGTCGTGAAGTGGCCCTCGGCAGGGTACTCGTCGACGCGGCCCCGTCGCGGCGCGGAGGAGCAGAAGCTCTGGCCGACAATGCCATGCGGCAGAGAGCGAGCCTCCCCGCGAGCGGCGCTGAAGCTGATGTCGAGGCGGTGCGTGGGTCCTGCGACTCGGTCGTAGACGTGGTTGCCCCTGATGTCAATAGTCCAGCCCCCTTTCACGAACGTGGCACTGAAGTACCGCATGCGAATGGACAGCCCGAGGCAGGCCTTGGAACCCCGCCTGCCAATCTTGAAAGACGTCTGGGCGCAGGCCCCGGTGATCACCTGCCAACCCCAGCTGTCCTCTCTCAGCTCACGCGCCCAGAAGGATGCATTGACAAAGGCAAACTTGGAACCTGCCGCGCGTGCCACAACGTGAGCTTCGGTGATGAAGGACCCGTGCACGACCAGACGGCCTCCATTCATCCGAAAGACGGCATCCTCTGTCTTGATGTTGACCGCTAGGCCAGGCGCCGAGAGGAAGGAGTAAGTGCGGCCGTGCTCGCCGCGAAAGTCTGCGCGGCCGCCATGAGCGAAGTGAAGATGCGGGTCGCGATCCACACTAGACACAGGGGCGCAGGGGTCGAGCCCCGGCAGCGGCACGAGCAGACACGCTAGCATATCTGATAGAGCTCTACAGATCGAACGCCGAAAAAGCGGCGTGCCGGGGCCGGGTTTATCCCTCATTTCTCCATACTAAAAGTACAACGGTAACGAAGGATTTTACGCAGTATGACTGGTAGCTCTTCCTCGGAGGGTGGTCCGCTGGGTGTCAAAAGGGGTCTTTGGGGGGGTCAGGAATATACACCGCCCGCGCCTGCCTGCGGGCGGACACTCACACACAGCTCATCATAGCCCACACTTGGTGCAAACAGGAAATAAATAAGGGGGGGCTGGCTGGGTGGGTCGCTGCTCCCGTTCTACTCGAGTAGGCCTTTCATTTCACAACACAAACATTGTGCGAGGCGTGAACCGCGCCATTCGCTCTCACCTGGCAACCCTGTCTGCACGTCTCGCGCGCGCGTGAACAGGGCCGGGTCCGCAACGCCCACGGGGCGAATGCGATTGCCTGGCCCTATCGCCAAACGGCTCTGCTCCTCCTCTTGTCTGGCGGCAATCGCAAACTGCGGCACAGGCCGCGTTGGCGCAGAGGAGGCGGCAAGCCTCAACGCGCCTACCCGTTGCATACCGCCGGATCGGGCGAAGACTAAGTCTGCAGGCGTCGGCCCCGGCTGCTGCGAGGGCCCTCCCGGTGAGGTGTCCGTCCATCTTATGTGCAGTGCCAGTGGGGCTACAACTGTAGCGCGTCGGCAGGATCGAGGATCCCCAAAACCGTCGTAAACCCCCCCAAATTGAATTCGACCGCGCAAAGCTGTCCCCCCCCCCCCCCCCCGCAAACTTTAAACCACCATAAACATCATTGTGCAGGGGCTCCAGGCCCCAAATGACGTGTGAGTGTTAGATTTGTTTGGTATTGCTAAAAATCTCTCTCTCTTCATTTCGGGGGGGGGGGGTCTTGGGCGGCCGACGGCCTCGTAATCTTACTTACTATCTTTATTTTTGACATGCTCACTCGACATACTCACGTCTGAAAGAAAGGAAGGAAAACAAATGTAGGACCCGCCTGGCCGTATTTCTCCTTCCTCTGTCGGCTTAGTACGGTTGGTCAGCGCGTCTCCGTCTGACCTTCATCGCCGGCAGCGACCAGATCTGCCACTCTGTGCCCCTCCGGCGGGCAGTCTTCACGTCGAATGTTGATCCTCGGCCGGGCTGTGCTCTGTTTCGCACTGCTGCAGCTCGGCTGCGGGGCAGCGGCGATCTGCAATGGGTTCTGCAGCGCAAAACCGCAGCCTTGGAAAACCCGATGCGGATGGAGTGGTTGCGGTGGGTGCTCTCAGTGCACTACCCCTCCTCCATCGTCTTCTTCAGAAGCGGTCGAGGAGGCGCCGCCGGCCAACGGCGACTGCAGAGGTTACTGCGCCACCCATACCCTTGGCTTCCCGAAGCTGTGCGGTCGGGACGCCTGCAAGGGCTGTGGGCAGTGCTCCGGCCCCGCGCCGTCTCTCTCCCCCACAGAGGGCGAGTGCAGAGGCTACTGCGCCACCCATACCCTTGGCTTCCCGAAGCTGTGCGGTCGGGACGCCTGCAAGGGCTGTGGGCAGTGCTCCGGCCCCGCGCCGTCCCCCTCCCCCACGCCCGCCCCGGCGACAGAGGGCGAGTGCAGAGGCTACTGCGCCACCCATACCCTTGGCTTCCCGAAGCTGTGCGGTCGGGACGCCTGCAAGGGCTGTGGGCAGTGCTCCGGCCCCGCGCCGTCCCCCTCCCCCACGCCCGCTCCGGCGACAGAGGGCGAGTGCAGAGGCTACTGCGCCACCCATACCCTTGGCTTCCCGAAGCTGTGCGGTCGGGACGCCTGCAAGGGCTGTGGGCAGTGCTCCGGCCCCGCGCCGTCTCTCTCCCCCACAGAGGGCGAGTGCAGAGGCTACTGCGCCACCCATACCCTTGGCTTCCCGAAGCTGTGCGGTCGGGACGCCTGCAAGGGCTGTGGGCAGTGCTCCGGCCCCGCGCCGTCTCCCTCCCCCACAGAGGGCGAGTGCAGAGGCTACTGCGCCACCCATACCCTTGGCTTCCCGAAGCTGTGCGGTCGGGACGCCTGCAAGGGCTGTGGACAGTGCTCCGGCCCGCCGCCCTCGCTGCCGCCGTTATTGTTACTTGGGACCATCTCGCCTCCACCGTCTTCGCCGCCTCGGCACCCTCCACCGCCACCCTCGCCGCATTTTCCTCCCCCGCTGCCCCTTCTGCCGCCCCCTCCACCCTCACCGCCGCCGCCGCCACCGCCGCCACCGCCGCCACCACCCTCATCGCCGCCACCGCATCCATCATCGCCAGCACCCGCACCACCGCTGCCGCACCTTCCCCCCCCACTGCCCCTTCTGCCGCCCCCTCCACCCTCACTGCCGCCGCCTCCACCCTCACCGCCGCCGCCGCCACCGCCGCCACCGCCGCCACCGCCCTCATCGCCGCCGCCGATTCCATCGTCGCCAGCACCCGCACCACCGCTGCCGCACCTTCCCCCCCCACTGCCCCTTATGCCGCCGCCTCCACCCTCACCGATACAGCCACCATCGCCAGCGCCGGCGCCACCGCCGCCAGCTTCTTGCATGGCGTTCTGCGCCCGCAAGACCCAACCCTGGCCGGATCTGTGCTCGTGGTCGGGCTGCGGCGCTTGCACCGAATGCTTCCCACGGCCCCCACCGCTACCTCCCGCCTCTCCGCTCCCGCTGCCACCACCAACGCCGGCATTGACCGCGGGCTGCGGCAACTCCATCTCGTCGGGAGCCACCCTCTACTGCGCAGACGACCCCCACCTCTTTAACGACTTTGAGCCGGGGAAGGGCTGCGTCGAGCTCTGTGAGCAGACTCCGGCCTGCATGTTCGTCTCGCTGTGGAATGGTGGCTGGTGTCGCCTCACGCCATCTTGCTCGAAGTTGCGCGACACTGGCCATAAGGCCAAAGTCACTGTGAACGCTTGCACAGCGTCACCACCACCGCCGCAACCTCCGCCCTCTCTTCCCCTACCTCCACAACCACCCCCACTGCCCTCCTCCCCTCCGCCATCGCCGCCCCCGCCCCCACTCCCTTCCTCCCCTCCGCCGCCCCCGCAACCGCCACCCGTGCCTTCCTCCCCCCCACCTACTCCACCCCCGCCCACTCCACCGCCGCCTGCTCCGCCCCCGCCGCCCCCGCCCCCACTGCCCTCCTCCCCTCCGCCCCCACCGCAACCGCCACCCGTGCCTTCCTTCCCCCCACCTACTCCACCCCCGCCCACTCCACCGCCGCCTGCTCCGCCCCCGCCGCCATCGCCTCCGCTACCCCCATTGCCACCGCCCCCACCGCCACCGCCACCGCTGCCTCCCTCCGCCCCACCCTCGCCACCAACTCCACCGCTGCCCTCATCCCCACCGCCCCCACCGCCGCCCCCACCGCTGCCTCCTTCTGCTCCGCCCTTGCCCCCACCGCTATCACCACCTTCCGGGCCGCCAGTCTTCGACTGGTCTGCGCCGCTCAAGAACGGCATCAACCTCGATGTGGCGACACCGAGCAGCGGCGTCTGGTTCAAGTGGCAGTACGATAAGTCGCAAATGCAGGCAATCGCAGAGGCGGGCTTCGAGTCGGTGCGCATCTTCATGCCCTTTTCATCAAAGATGGAGGAGAAGCAAAAGCAGATCGAGGACGCGCTGGACGCCGGGCTTTCCATTGTCGTGTGCATGTGGGGCGAATGGGGCTGGTCGTGGAACGTGACAAAAGGCGTCTGCGAGATCTCCAACGGACGGCGCAATCGCGGTGAAGGCTGGGGTGCGCTGGCCCGCGCATGGAAGGTGTATCCTCAGACCGGCGCGCGGTACAACACCGCACGTACCTGCCGCGTGACCACCATCGACCCACACTGAACCCGCGCACCCTGCATGCGCAGGGCTTCTCCAAACGATTGGTCTTTGAGGTACTCAACGAGCCCAAAGGCATTGGCTTCCCCACTACCAACACGGGCAACGCCAACGCGATGCGGCTGTGCAATGCGGCGGTGCAGGCAATCCGCAGCGCTGACCCAGACCGCCCGATTCTAGTCGGCAGCCCTGGGCTTAACGACGCCGAGTTCCTCGAGTACGTGACGGCACAGTTCCTCCCGTACACCTTTGGCAGTGGCGGAAGCTTCTACAACGACCCGAATGTGGGCGTGGCGTTCCACTTTTACGAGCCGAGGCACCCATCGATAGTCCCCGGCCTTCCCACAGCGCAGCAGACCACCTTCGCGATGTGGGACGGTGACCTCGTCCTTGATGGCCCCGAAACGGAGTGGCGGGATGGGCTCAAGGTGTGGCAGGCGCCGATCAAGTTGCAGTTCGACTTCGTGGACGCCTGGCGCAAACGGAGCGGCCACGGTGACATCCCCGTCGTGACCACCGAGTGGGGCTGCTGGATGTTTGAGAGCCGGAGCAAGGGCGGCGACCTCCGCGTGTGGCTAAACTATACGCACGGGCTGTTCGCCAAGCACGACGTTGGCCAGATGTGGTACGTGGGAGTCATGTCCAACCAGTACGCCTACACCATCTTCGACTCGGAGACCGGCTGGGACGCGACCGTGCTCCCCAAGCTGACCGGCAAGCAGCCGCCGACGAGCTGGCCGCACATCAACCAGGTGCTCAACGGAGAATTCCTGAGCCATTCGTCCGATGTGACGAAGGTGCACCCGTGGGTCTCCACTAGCCCCACACAATGAAATCCGTCGGCGGTGCTCTTCTGAGCAACTGCAGCTGTGACGGAATCTCTCTGCTTGCTCTGCCACACCCTACCCCCCTACATGCGCCAGATGAGCTTTTTTCTCCTGCGCTGTCCTCACCCAGTGCTCCCTGTGGCCCTGCGTGCAGGACCTGCATTCGCCAACCTCGTCGCCACACATTTCAAGGTGCAGCTCGCACTGCATCCGTCTCTGCACAAGACCCACAAGCTGCTACGTCACTCTTGTGCTATGAACACAAATAATCGTGCTCCTAGCCACCGGTGGCCTACAACCCAATTGCATAGGTGTGCCCCAAGCACCCATCCCCTCCCATGACTGCTAGGCGCTTGTCGGCCTTTCCCCTCAACGCAGCCCTGGTCTGGCCGATTCTTTTGCGGAATCTCCTCGTATCTCCCCGTATCTCCCCGTATCTCCCCGTATCTCCGGTATCCCGCCATATGCCGCCGCCATATCCCGCCATATCCTGAGTTCGCCAATACGCGCCCCCAATGTAGCAGGTGCGTACTACCGGCTGGACCTTGTGCGACGACTTCAACGAGTTTAACAAGGCAGCCTCCCGCTTCAGGACAGCCTTTCGCTTCAGGACAGCCTTTCCCCGCAACGCCCCACAATGCCCTTGGGGGTGCGTACCGCCCAGGTCGCGTTCCGCCTGCACACTAGCAGGATGGCTGTGTGCCATCCTGCGCTGGCTGTGTACTACCCTCCAGTTGTGTACTGCCCTCTGAGGGTGCGTACTACTGAGGGTGCGTACCGCTGTGCATGGCTGTGGACCGTCCTGCACTGGCTGTGTACTGCCCTTGACGGCTGTGTCATGAGATTCCTGGAGAGATCTTTGAGATGGCCCCTCCACCTACCTAGAACCAAAGCCTGACCCCTCCCCCCCCACCCCCACCCCCACCCCCACAGTGAGCAACTCAACATGCTGTACCTCCCTGCCTTTGGGCGCTGACACTTTTCGATACCTGCTCTGGCCGATTTTTTTCGCGGTATCCGCGGCGGGATATGGCGGGATGCCGGGAGATACCGGGGGATACCGCGGGATTCCCGGAGATACGGGAAGATGCGAGAAGATGTGGGGAGATGCCAGAAGATGTGGATCCGGACATGGGCGGCGCGACCACTGCTCCGCTCCAAAGGCCAGAGACCAGAGGTCAGTGCAGGTGGCCGCGCCGCCCCGCCCCTGCGTCGCCCGCCGCCGCGCCGCGCCGCCGTGCCGTTCTTAACGGAGTCGCTTAGGCGGCTCCGGCGGTGAGCCGGTGAGTGTGCCAGTCCGCGCCAGTCCGCGCCCTTGTCGTGCCAGTGTGCTGTGAGAGGGCTTTTAAGAATTCTTTTGGCGGCAAGGCTGTGAATGGTCAGGCCGTCGGGCTCTGTCCTCGCCTACCTCCCGGAGCCGCCCGGCTGGCGAGCCCACCCTCCCGGGCGACTTCCCGTTGATGCGGCCGACCCCTGCTGGTCCCTCGACCCCGCGCCGGCTGTCGTCGGCTCGCGGCCGCTCGCCATCGTCGAGGTCGTCGACTACGATCTCTTTGTGCTGGGCACCTCTCGTGTGATCACGCTCGACCCGCTCGGCGTGCTCGAGGAGCGGCTGGGCGACGAGGCAGTGCGGCGTGTGCAGCGCGCGCTGCGAGAGTCGCGCACGTACCCCTCACTATCCTCTGCGGGCGACGCGCTCCACATCGCAATCTTTGGCGAGCCCGGCCCGACCCAGTGGCTGTTTGAGGCGATTGTGACGCCGCACGTGTACGCGTCGCCCACGTTGTGGGACACGCGGCTGCTCGGCCGGAGGAAAATGCTCGGAACGTACCGTGACCGGGAGTTCGAGCTCGACACCTCGCCCGACCTCGCCTGCTGCAACATGGACGTGCTGCACCCCGTCTCGCGCCCGCCGTCCGACGCCCGCAGGCACTGGACGGTGCGGATCTGCCAGATCACGCCCCTCGTCCGGCGGGGGCTGACCGACCGCGAGGCCAAGGCCATGCTGCAGCGGCTCCTCGACCAGGCACGCCGCCGCCGTCACACACACCCTTTGCCCCGCCTCTCTCCGGTGAGGCGTGCCGGCCGCCTCAGGAAGCTCGGGACCCGAGCAGGCTCGTCCTGGGCGCGAAGCGGAGGGGCCGCGGCGGCGCAAAGGTGTCACAGCTCGGCGGCGACGCACGACCCGAGCGCGACCACGGCTGCGTCGCTCCGCCCCCCTCCCGCGAGCGCGCGGTTGGTGGCGGCAGAGGCGGGGCACAGGGAGGGAGCGACGACCCGAACCTGCTGCGGGTCCTCGAGCTCCTCGAGCGGCGGGACGCGCTCCGCTCGCGGCGCGAGTGGGCGGAGGTGTGTTGCGTGGGAGCCGGCCATGCCGGCGTCCATGACACTTCCACGACACGTCCTCCCCCTTCACAGGCGGACCGGGTCAAGGAGGAGCTCGTCGCCCTCCACGTGCGGCTGGACGACGGCAACAAGAGGTGGAGCATCAGGCCGCCCGGCGGAGGCGGCGGAGGCGGTGGCGGCAGCCCGCCACCCTCCGGAGGAGCCCCGAGCCTCCGCCGCGACGCACGGCCCGAGCGCGCCAAGCGGCGCAAGCACCCGCTGCGCATCGCCAAGGTGCGGGCGGGCCACCTGGTGTTTCTGTACCCCGAGCGGCTGCCCGCGGGGGCGAGCCCGCACCAGCCGCACCTCGTCCTCGAGGAGACGTGGCCCATCCGGGGGGAGCGCGGCGGCAACGCGCCCCGCCACCTCCGCCTCCAGCCCCAAACCGCCTCCACCCAACCGTCGGGCGAGCCCTTCCTCCTCGAGGAGGGGGCGGTGAGCGCCCTGTACACCGGCTTCCGCGCCGCGTGGCTGGCGGTGGAGGCGGCGGGGGACGCGGCGCTGCGTGAGACCCTCCTCCGCGCCCTCTCGTGGTACTGCGACGAGAACGCGTGGCGGCCGCCCGCGGAGAGCATCCGCCAGATAATCCACTCGGGCGCGGTCAGCAAGGAGCAGGCGCTCGAGCTCGCGGCCGAGGTGCGGGCGCTGACGGGCGGGGGCGGCGAGGGCTACGCGAGCGGGGGCGAGGGGTCGGCAGGCGCGCGTCCATCCGGTTCGTGTGCAGGCACCCGCCGCTTTCGCTGACAGCCACGCTCACTGCCCCCTGCAGGAGCCGCTGCCCGACCCGCCGCCGCGGCGCCATCGGCTGAGGTCCAGGGAGCCTTTGAGGCGGGCGACGTGGTGTGGCTGCGCTCGGAGCTAACCCCGCGCGCCATGCTCGTCCTCGGCCACACCGCGTGGGAGGGCGGCGGCGCGAAGAGCTGGTTGCGGCTCAAGGCGCTGCCGACCGCTGAGGGGGGCAGTTCCGACGGCGCGCTGCCTCGCCTCCCCGAGCCGGAGGAGCTGACGGCGGACGAGGCCGGGCCGGTGGAGCACGTGGTGCCGTTTGCGCAGCTGCTCGGCACGGAGTGGAGCCGACCACAGCGGGTGCCCAGCGACGCCGGGGAGGGCGGGGACTCACCTCGGGGCTGTGGCAGCTCAGGGGGGCGGAGCTGCGTTACCAGCCAGCGTGAGGCAAAGGCAGCGGCGGCGGCGCAGGGAGGGGTGGGGGCGGAGGAGGGGGCCGAGGGAGCGGGCGGTGGGTTGGTTGGCTCCTCCGCGAAGGCGCAGCGGCCGTCGAGCGCTCCACCCTTCCCTGACCACGTCGACCACGCCGAGCTGCGGCGGGCGCTCGAGGACGCCTTCCGCAGCCACTTCCGCGCCGACGTCGAGAGGGACGAGGTCGGGCTTGGGGCGCTTCAGGCGGAGGGCATCAGCATCACGCCCGACGAGTACGAGGCGGGCGCCGAGTGGCGGTGCGCGTGCGCGCTCGCGACGCACGGCGCGCTCGTGCGGCTCGGGTACGCGACGCGCCGCGGGGCGCTGCTCCACTTTGCGGCGGCCGCGCTCCGGGGCGAGTGGAGCCGCGCAGTGCCCGCGGAAGCGGAGGCGCGGCTGGGGGAGGGGAGAGTGGCGCGAGGGGAGGCGACCACGTGCTCTCCGACCGGCGACGGCCCTGCGGCGTCGCGGGGAGACCGCCCGCCACCTTGCGACGAGGGAGCGGCGGCGCGGCTGCGCGACGAGGAGCCGGCTGGGTGCATCCCGCACGGCGTGGTGCTGCACAGCGGCGGCGCGGCAGGCAGCGGCGGCTCGTTCGTTACCGCCCCGACAGCAGCGACGGTCGGCAACGACAGTCCGCACGTGGGGCCGGGCTCCAAGCGCAAGCGGGCGGCGGACGCGGACACGGAGGTCGCGCGCCATTGCCGCGCGGAGCGCAGGCAGCGCGAGGCTGCTGCGCCGGGTGAGGTGGTGGTCCCGGCGTCACACCGCGCCGCGGTGCTGGAGGGTCTCCGCCGCGTGCTAGTCAAGGAGGGGGGGGACCCGGAGGAGTGGTGGGAGAGGAATGGAGCGGGAGGGCCGTTCCCGTTTGAGGCGGACCTCCCGTCCTTGCGCGGGTTGCGCGGGGGCGAGCTGTACCGAGAGGAGGGAAAGGCGACTAGCCGGAGTCCCTAGAGCCGCGCGGGTGCCTCGGGACCGATCGGACACGCACAAATCTCCCTTGGTTAGTATTGACTGATCAGAAGGGCCCCCGCTTCAGCCTTCACACAAGGGGACCGACTCGTGAGGGTGAGTCTGAGACTGAGTACTGAGAGCTGAGACGCACAACAATCCCTTTTTAGAGCGAGAGATAAAACAAAAACGATGAATGGCTCTTGAGCACGCGCTTGGTACCCGGCAAGAGCCCCAAGGGGCGTGAGAGGGTCAGAGAGAGCGAAGCTCGAGGGCTCCTCACTACGTGCCTCCCCGTCTTTGTAGCCTGGCGTTTGTGCCCCGTTTGTGCCGCGTCCCGTGCCCCCGAGTTCATTTCATACAAAGCTCGAGGGCTCGAGGGGGAAAAAACCGCGAGTTCGCCCGTGCAGAAAGTGGCCAGATCGCTGGACGCTGGCTGGACGTGGGCCGCGTGAAAGGAGATGGGCGAAGGCGACTCCCGCGACGATGAACTGGCGCGCGCCTCGGGCTTCCCTCCACCCCCGCGCGCGCCGCGCTCCTCAGCCGCGCCCCGCTGTGCACAGGTCACACCGAAGCTCTGCGAAAGTGTGGTACACGCCCGACACCAACAGGTCGGCGTCCTAGTTGGTCTTGGGCACCCCGAGGAGGCGGCCGCGTGGAGCGCGGCGCTCCACGAGATTGCGCGCGCAGTCGAGCTCTTGGAACCTTACGGGGCGCGGACCGGCATCACACCGGCCTTCCGCAAGTATGCGGCCCGAAACCACCCAGACAAGGGCGGTGACGCGGAGGACTTCAAGCTGGTGCAGGGCATGCTGCGCGTCCTCGAGCTCCCCACCTTCGACTGGCTCCTCTTCGGCATCCACGGGGCGGTGGCGGTCTTCTCCTTTGCCGTCCGCGCTGGACTACTCGAGAAGTGGTGTGGAGAGGCGGGGGTCGAGGCGGCCGCGAGCAGTGAGCCGGCAACTCACGCCCTGGTGGCGCTGCCCGACAACAGCGTGGAGTGCTGGGAGCTGCACGACCTCGAGATTGTGACAGCCCCGCTCGACACCAGCCTCACATGCTTTGGGTGCCTGCCATCCACGCGGTCGCCCCCATGTTTCCCGAAGAGCCTGGACTTCCAGCCTCAAAGCTTTGAGGCCCAAACTCTCCTCCCGCGCGCCACCCGCCGCGCGCGACCCGCGCGCGACCCGTGCGCCACCACCCGCGCGGCACACCCGCGCGCCACCCGCCCTCACCGCCGCGCGCTTGCCCGACTCAGGATCCCGTCCCGGACGACACCAAGGGCGAGGAGGCGCGGCCCTCCCACAGCGCCGCTCCCCACCCCTAGCACTGCGCGTACATATACCGCGCCTGCCCGCCCGTCTCCCCGCAGCAGTCCGCCGAGACCACCGGCGGCGTCGTCGTCCGCACCGAGCAGCAGCAGCACCAGCAAGAGCAGCATCCCGAGGCGCACACGTCGGGCTGCTCACGCTCGGCCCCCCCCACAAACGGAGTGTGCGCCTGCTCGGGCCCTCTGGCTCCGGCAAGACACACCTGATGAGGGCGGGGGCGGAGCTGCTCGTTCGGCCCTTTGTGCGAGCGGACGCGACTCGCTTCTCGACGACAGGATACATTGGCGCAGACGCGGAGGAAACTGTGCCCCAGCTGCTGCCTGCTGCTAGTGGCGATCTCGCTCTGGCGGAG
>NW_005201391.1:269140-270642 GCF_000372725.1 Emiliania huxleyi CCMP1516 | reverse complement strand
TTAAAGTTCCCCCCCCCCCCCCCCCCCTTCGCGCCCCTTGGCCCCTCCTCGCTCCCGCCCTCCCCCCCGCCCCCCCCCCTCCGTGCTCCGCCGCCCGTGCGCCCAGCCGCACCACCCGCCCGACTCCCGGAGGACGCCCCCTCCCTCCGCCCGCCGACCCCTCGTCACCACCGCCCCTCGCACCGCAGCGCTCACGCACCTGCCGTCGTGCCGCGCACCCACCACCCTCAGCCCCGCTGCAGGACGCCACCAAGGTGAAGGAGGGCCCCTCTGAGCAGCTCTCTTCGGACGAGAGCGATGCGCTCCGCGCGCGCGGCAACGCGGCCTACCAGGCAGGCAACCTCGACGAGGCGCGCGAGATCTACACGCACGCCATCTCGCTCGACCCGAGTGGCGCCTCTGCATACTTGCTGCACTCCAATCTCTCCGCCGTGTACGCGTCGCTCAAGGAGTGGAACCTCTCGCTGCTGCACGCCTCGAAGTGCGTCGATCTCGACCCGCACTTCGCCAAGGGGTGGCCGGGCGGCGGCGGGCGGGAAAGGCGTGTCCCGGACGCGTCCCAGACGTGTCCGCGCCCCCGCAGGTGGTCGCGCATGGGCGCGGCGTACGAGCGGCTCGAGCAGTTCGTCAAGTCGGTCGGGGCCTACCGCCTCTGCCACCTGCTCGACCCGGACAACATCAACGCCGCGCGGGCCGCAGAGAGGCTCGAGCCCAGCGCCGGCGCTTTGTGCAGCGCAGGCGCGGCCGCAGCAGTTTCGGGCGCCGAGGCCTTCGACGAGGGCGACCACAAGGCGGCCGTCGCCTTCATCACGGTGGCGATCACCACCCTCGGCGGCCACTTCTTCACCGACACCGCGGCGCAGCTGTTCTGCACTCGATCTGCCGCACATGCGTCCGACAACAACTTCTCGCTGGTGCGGATCCGCCGAGATAAGCCGAGATTGGCCGAGATTGACCGAGATCGACCGAGATTGGCGGCGCGGACACGTCGAGCGCGTGTCCCAGCAGTGTTTGGATGAATCGCGAATAGGCGCTGCTCGACGCATCCCAGGCCGTTTTGCAGCGGCCGCGCTGGCCGCAGGCCCATGCGCTGAAGGGCCGCGCGCTGCGCGGGCTGCGCCAGTACGACCTCGCGGCCGCGTCGTACCGGGCGGCGCTCGCCTTGGACCCGAGCGATGACGGGGTCTCCGATCTGCTCTGCGTCTGCTTGCGCGAGGCGGGCGAGGCCCCGGCCCGCGGCGCTCCTCAGGTGGGCGGCGAGCTGCCGCTGCCGCCGGGCGGGGCAATCAGCTCCTCGAAGCGCACACAGCGGGGCTTTTTCCTTTGTTGTTTTTTTACTCTCTTTCTCTTCTTTTTTCTCATATTTTGTTCCTGTATTCCTTTTGTTACTATGATCTCATTTGTTCTCGTAATATCATCTTTGTCCCTCTTTGTCTTTAATCATAGATTCTGTGTTATTTCTTTTCTTTGGATTTCACTCTATCTCTTTCTTCTTTCTTTAT
>NW_005201391.1:231882-268803 GCF_000372725.1 Emiliania huxleyi CCMP1516 | reverse complement strand
GGGCGCGGGAATACGCATATCCCGCTACCCAGACCGCCGACGCCCTCGGCGCCGCCCTCGCCCCCCCCCCGCCGCCCACGCCGCCGCCTCGCCATCATCGCCACCGCCTCCCCCACCATGTTCCTCGCCGCCGCCGCCTCTCCGCCACCGCCCTTGCCTCCATCGTCACCACCGGCAGTGCTCTCTCTGTGCTCTGCACCGTCCCCTGCCGCGGCTCTGGCCTCTATGCTGCGGCACTGATCCACGTTTCGCTCGCTGACTAGCTCGATCCCGCGCCCGTTTGACTCGCGCAGGCGGTCACGTCGGCGAAAACAGCTCAGCCGGCAGCTCTGACTCTTCCGAGGCTCTTCCGCACTACCGCACACACAAACAGACCGCGCACTCAACACTCTCGTGCCTTCACACGGCGCCTGCTCGCGCCGCACCTCGCCCGCCAAACCCCACCACCCGGCTGCCGACGTCCCATTCTCCGCACGCGCAGGATGTGACAATCAGTGGCGGCGAGCCAGTGCTAGCGTGGAGCGAGCGCGACGGCTGCTACTGGGGTGGTTGCATTACTGGCAGCCGGGTGCGGGCGGGCGCTCGCGAAGTACGAGTCGAGTGGGAAGATGGCTCGCCGACCTCTTGGGTGAACGTCAATGCCGTCGTTCTTCTCGACCGCATCCCACCGCCGAGTGAGCTGGCGGCGGCTTCGGGGGTGTGGGCAGTCTTTGAGGAAGATGTGGAGGACGGCGTGGTGACCTGGAAGGACTTCTACGAGGCAGAGCTGTCTCACGGCGAGGTGGCTGCGGCTGGGTCTGTCGCGCTCCAGTGGGCGGAGGACGGCGCGTGCTCCTGCGGCTAGGCGTCGATCGCGGCGACCCTGCGAGGGCGATGAGGGCGCACGTTTGACACTTAGGGAATTGCTTCGAGGCGCCGCCCACGAGCCTCCGCACCTTCCTCTCGACCGTCCCTGAGGGCCGGCTGAAGCTGAGTGTGGAGGGAGGGGGCAGCAGTGGGGGGGGCGGGGGCAGCGCAGCGGCGAGCGCTTCGCGAGGGAGCAGCGCAGCGGGGCCGAAAGCGCGCGCCAAACGGCCGCGCGAGGAGGGGCGGCAGTGCCCTCGCTGCCCGACGATCTCCTTTGTGGCACGGAAGGAGGGCCGCTGCGGCAATCACGCGCTGTGCGTGATCGGCGACTGCCTCAAACGCGCGCAGAGGCGCGGCGAGCACCCCGACCGTTGCAAGGAGCACGGCGGCTCCTTCCGCTGCAGCAAGGACGGCTGCAAGAGAGGCGCTAGGCACCCCCGCTTCGGCTGGGGAGAGCGGAAGCTCTGCGTCGAGCATGGCGGCGGGGACCGCTGCGGCACAGCCGGCTGCGGCCGCGGCGCCGTGGCTCCGTTCGGCGGCTATCCCGCGGGCACCACGGCGACCGACATGCGCTGCATCAGGTGCGGCGGCGGGGACCGCTGCGGCACGGCCGGCTGCGGCCGCGGCGCCGTGGCTCCGTTCGGCGGCTATCCCGCGGGCACCACGGCGACCGACATGCGCTGCAGCCGGTGCGGCGGCGGGGACCGCTGCGGCACGGCCGGCTGCGGCCGCGGCGCCGTGGCTCCGTTCGGCGGCTATCCCGCGGGCACCACGGCGACCGACATGCGCTGCAGCCGGTGCGGCGGCGGGGACCGCTGCGGCACGGCCGGCTGCGGCCGCGGCGCCGTGGCTCCGTTCGGCGGCTATCCCGCGGGCACCACGGCGACCGACATGCGCTGCATCGGGTGCGGCGGCGGGGACCGCTGCGGCACGGTCGGCTGCGGCCGCGGCGCCAAGGCTCCGTTCGGCGGCTATCCCGCGGGCACCATGGCGACCGACATGCGCTGCTTCAGCTGCTCGTGCCCCGGATGCTCGAGCGACGTGCCCCTGGCGCTGCAGCGGCGCTGCGCGACGCACGCCGCCTCGGAGGCCCTGGACGCCCTTGTGCGCCAGGTGCCGATCCGCGCCGAGCAGAACGCCGCATCGCTCGATGCCCTCGCGGCTGACGACACGGTGCTCCAAGCCGTCCGCTTCCGCCTGCAGTTTGAGAAGGAGACAGTGTGCGTGTGGACGTTCGAGCAGCTGGAGGACCACCTTCGCTCCAACGTGCGCGCCGCCCTCAAGGAGGCTTCGGCGGACATCAGCAACCGGTTCGAGTGCACCGACGAGCTGCTGAGCCGTGTCGAGAGCTACCACGTCGAGGTCCTCCGCGTGCAGGCACGCCTAGCCCTGCTGAGCTCAGGTGCGATCTCACAGCATATCTTACCCGAGGTTCCGCCCGCAGGTCCGGGCGGCGCTGTGCTCGATCGCGGTCGCCGCAGGCAGCGACTCGGAGCGGCGCGTCTCGTTCGCCCAAACCGTCGAGGCCTACCCGTGGCTGCTGCCGAAGCAGCTTTGCCCGCCGAATGTGCAGCCCATCTCTGATGTGGCGATCTCGGCTGGCTACGCTGCCTACAGCGGCGCGGCTGGCTCCGGCCGCGTGGTCCGTCAGCCGCACGGCTGGTCGTCGCTCAGCTTCTTCGCCCGGCATGGCACGCAGCTGCTGATCCGCGAGCAGCGGCGCGAGCCGGACGGCGACCTGAAGACGCTGCGGATGGCGCACCTCCCGAGGGCGCTGCTCACGGCAATGCCTCGTCGGTCGGCGACCGGAGCGGCTGCGGGGGCGTCGTCGCAGCCGTCGTCGTCGTCGTCGTCGTCGGTGGTGGTGACGGCGACGGCGGCGGTGGCGGCGGTGGGAACAGCGCCGATGGCGACGGTGGCAGCGGTGGCGGCGGTGGTGGTGGTGGAGGAGGAGGAGGAGGAGGAGGAGGAGGAGGAGGAGGAGGAGGGGGAGGAGGAGGAGGAGGGGGAGGAGGGAGGGGAGGGTGGGGAGGGAGGGGCAGCAGCGGCAGGCGGGGCGAAGCTGTCGTCGAGCGAGCGGAAGGAGCTCGACAGGGAGCTTCTGTGGTTACTCTCGTGCAGGGGGACGGTGCGCCTCCGTCTGCAGGACCTCAAGCAGCTGCGGCAGCTCGGCCTCACGCGCACTTGTGATGACGGCACGACCGTCGTGCCCTTGCGACTCGGACCGCGCGCGTCGACGCAGCCAGGGCAAATGTCGTCCAACCACCCCCCCCAGCAGCGCGCGCACCGGCTCGGCAGCGCCAAGGCCAATGAGCTCCGCCAGCCTCGCGAGCGGACCTTGAGCAAAAAGACGCGCGCTTTTGGCGTCTTCCCTGACGGCTGCTTCTCCGCCGTGTACGGCAACTGAGCACGTATATCAGCAATCTGCTGCCGGGGACGCGCGCCGGAGTGAGTGAGTGGGCGCACATATCGTACTGAGAGGGGCATGTGCTACGTGCTCATGGTCATGGACTGGCGCGCTGAGCTGCGTGTGAGCAGCAGGTGCAGCTGTCAGTACGTCCGACTGGTTGCTCTCGTCCGGTGTGAGTTGGGTTGCATGTCTAGGACGGTGTCAGAAATGGGCATGGGCATGATGCGAGCGTGGCATACACGATGCAGTCGACCTGTGAGGACAAGATCACGCTGCCCCTGAACGTTTCCGCAGGCGAAAGGACAAGACGTGCTTTTCAAGTTCGCGCGAAAAAAAACTATCTGCTATAAGGCGTGATAACTGATCAGGTCAGCGTGACGCACAACTTTACCCTCCCATACGTGTTTGTTCCGCTCCTTTTCTTGGGCTGTTCCATTTCCTCATCTCCTTCCAACCTAGGGGGGCGAATACCCTCCGCCCTCACGCGAAAAGAATTTAAACAAAAGAAAATTTTCGATTTTAGCTGTACACGCCGTCGTGCCGCCCACTTCACCCGCGCCGACTTGCTGGCGCCCATGGACACAATGGCCCGGGCTCGGCCGTATCGCTGCGGCCTCCTCTTGCTAGCCAGCTTCCTGGGCCCTGCGTGCCTCCTCCACCAGCAGGCTGATCGCCACGCCGCGGACGACGCCGCTCACGGCCAGTCGCAGGAGTGGTCCATGCGCCGCCGGCTGCACAAGGTCAAGTCGCGCCGCCGGCTGCGTCCCGGCAGCCACTTGATACACCTGCGGCCGCGCGAGCTCTCCAGCCCGGCGGATGGGCCGCCACTGCTCCGGTTTGCCGTCTATTCCGACACCCACTACTGGGTTCGCTCCTCGACGCGATCGGCGTGGATGCGGCGGGTGGCGGCGGCGCCGGTGCGCGACGGGCTGGTGGTCGACGCGGCCGAGGAGGTGCTGCCGCTGCTACTGCGCCAACTTTCCGCCTTTGCAGCCTCCGGCGCCGACTTTGCAGTCCACGCCGGCGATGCCGTCTGCGGCGGCAGCAGCTTTCAGCAGGCGGGCCGTTGCACTCTGCCGTGCTTGGAGATGGGACACCACTCGCCACCACACTCGGCGGGAGGCGAGGCCACCCCTCCACCCTTGCCCGACCCTTGCCCGACTTCTCCTGCAGGAGGGCGGCGAGTTCGAGACGACGCTTCGGCTGTACCGCTCGCTCGAGGCCTCCGTACTAGGCACGAGCCGGGGCCTGACCACCGCCCTGCCCGAGCCCTGCATGACCCTTCCCCCGACCCTTCCCGCAGGCACGAGCTGGCCGGTCTACCACCTGCCAGGCAACCACGACATCCACCCTTCGGGGGGGGGGACGCGCGCATGGCGCAAGGCCATGTGCGCCAACGCGTCCAGAGAGTGCGACGCGGCGCAGCCCTGGGGACACGCTTGCGATGCGACCGTCCACGCGCGGACCATCTACCGAGCGGTCTGCGCCCGCGCCTGGCGGGTGCTGCTCCTTGACGCCACCGACGGTATCGACAGCGACTCGGACGGCCGCGGCCACATCGGCGCCACGCAGCTAGGGTGGCTGCGAGCGCAGCTGGACGCGTCGGCAGCCGCGCGCCAGTCGGTGATTCTGGTGATGCACCAGCTGCTCGTGCAACCGCCGGGTGACGGCTGGGTCGACCCGACGCAGGAGTGCCACCTCGGCGGATCTCGATGGATCTCGGCGGATCTCGGCGAAATTCTCTTTCGGTGTCGGCGCAGGACTTTATCGACAACCGCGAGGAGGTGCTGGCGCTGCTGGCACGGTACGACCACGTCCGCCTCTCGCTGCACGGCCACGTGCACGCAAACTCGATCGCGACGCGCGGCGGCGTCGTCTTTGTCACCACCGCCTCCGCGGCCGAGTTCCCGATGCATTGGCGCGAGGTGTCCGTCTACGAGTGCGAGGAGCGCCTTGTTGCAGCCGAGATGCAGCCGAGATGCAGCCGAGGTATAGCCGAGATGTGGTCGAGTTATGAGTGCGAGGTGCGCCTGAGCCGCGCGCACTGGGCCTTGCACTCAACCTGCGGCCTTGCCCCCCCCCCCACACACACACACCCGACTCGGTGTGCGTGGAGAGACCGGCACCCCACCTCGCCTCAGGTGCGCCTCACCACGCACGCCGTCGACGCGCCGCTGCAGCGCGTCCGCTCGCGCGACGCCGACCCGCGCCTCGGCCGCAACGACATCAAGCTGGGGCCGAGCCTCGCGAACTACGTCGTGATCAACACTTGCGCGAACTCCCGCCACCGGCACTGAGCGCGCGGCGAGCGGCGCCCTTTGTGTGGGGCGGCGCGCGATCCGGGCGAGGCGGCGTCTCTGACAACTCGAGTATCGGCACTCGCTCCGGCTCAGGTCGTGGGGCATAGCTCGGGTGTAAACGGGGTCTGGGGCGGAAGCCCCAGCGGCCCGCCGCAGGCGCCGCCGGAGGCCCCGGCCCGCCGCAGGCGCCGATTTTTTGGCGTTTTTGCTCAAAAATTGAGATATTTCTCATCAAATTCTCATCAAAATCGAGCTCGCTACGAGCTCTCTAACTGCAGGACAGCATCTCCTCGTTGAGCCTAGCGGCGCCCGTATCGCCCACGCCCACATCTTCTTCTTCTTCTTGCCCTTCTTGCCCTTGGCCCTTGCTGCACTTAGCCGCTCAACCTCCGCCAGCAGCAGTCCTTGGCATGCCGCGCCGCCTCCATCTGCTTTGCTTCCCACGCTGCCGCTTCCTCTAAACCAGCGCCGCCACTAAGCGGCGCAACCAAGTTCTTGCATTGTTTGCATGAGCACGTGTCCTGCTTGGCGCGGCGCACAATCCGCGCGCGGCGAGTGCGTGAGAGCAGAAGACTGACAGCAGGAGCTGCAGGAGCTGCGCAGGTCGGATGGGCGGTGACGCCGTCGAGCGACGGCGCAAAGGCCAATCGCTGCTGCTGCGCCAACGAGAGCGGCGACACGAGGCTGCTGGCAGCTGGCAGAGCGAATCGCGATTCCGGCGGCCGCCGTCAGCCCGCCGACACCGACGGCCGAGCTGAGGTCAAACTCCGCCACAGGTCGGACCATCCGTGCGTCAGCCATGGGACGAGACGTCTGTGTGCAGACAGCCCGCCACCCGGGCGATAGAACATGCCAGCTGCTTGCAGGGCTCTCGTGGCCCGTGGTGAATATAGATAGGGCGGGCTGCGGCGGGCGCATAAACTATTCATACGAGCGTCATCTTGTAGTGAACAGGCCGACTTCGCGGTTTGAGCGCCCAGCGCAGACCGACCGACCGCAGGGGGGGTCCGGTCGGCGGCCGCGGAATACCGCAGACCGAAGGGGGGGTCCGGTCGGTCGGAGCGCAGACCGAGGGGGGGGTCGGTCGGGTTGGCTCGAGGGTCACAGCGTCACACCGCACACGGTGGCATCATGGTCCAGGGGAAATTTGGAGACGCGAAGACCGGGTGCGAGGCAGATCATGTTGCCGGCATAGCTCTGCCCGCGCGCAACGCGCAGCATGTCGCGATTAAACTGAGTTGCTCCAGAAGCGGCGTCCATCGATTGCCATTCGCTGTCGCTTGGGCGACTCTCGGAAGCCGATGAGCCCGGTGACGGCGGCGGCGATGTGTCGATCAAGTCTGGCAAGTCATCGTAGTCATCGGAAGGGACGATGCGCGCGTACTGCGGAGAAGTCTGGAGTACAAAGTGACGGCAAGCAGGACCAGGCCTGCGACTGCGTAGATGCTCCACATGCATGTGTGGGGTCGGGCTCGCTCGGGCCTCGGCGAAGAAGTCTCCTTGGCGCTTGGCTGCGTGACTAGTTTTCATAGTGAAAACCGGCGATTTCGAAGCGCCCACGTGGCGGTTCGCGAGAAGGAGGGAGAGCGTTTCAGGGGGCTCACGGCAAGGACACCGACCGAGGGGGGGGTCGGTCGTCACACCTCCCGCCGCCGAGAGAGCGACCGACCGGAGGGGGGGTCCGGTCCACCTCGGGGGCAGACCACCGACCGGCGGGGGGGTCCCCACGAAGTAGGGGGGGTGGGTACAAAGTGACGCTCGTATCACAGCTTATGAACACCGGGAAAACTAAAGTCTGCAGAAGAGTTCGAGTGGTCTTCGTGCTCAGAAGGATCAAGAGAGCTCTATTCACACCCTTTGTGCGTTGAAGACCACAGGCAATGCCCGTTTACACCCAACCGACGAGTCGCTGGGCCCTCTGACCTGAGCCGCAGCCACTGACGTGGCGTCTCTCATTGGAGAGAGGCGGATATATGTGTTGGAGGAGTGTGTGCATCAGTAACTCAGTAATCAACTAGTGCGAATGATTGCGATCAATCAGCAACGCATGTGCGCTCCAAACAATTGCGAGCGCAGGCTCCGCAGGCGCAGCGGGCAGCCGGCGCCGGGGCTCGCAATCCTAGAACTTCTAGGGATTGCGAGCGGCGGCGCTCCCGCTCACCCACCATGCCACCAACCCTCAACCCCCATCCCGCTCGCCCACCCTCCCTTTCCTAGCTGCTCCTCTATACCCCCACCCGCACCCCCTTCCCCCCTGTCACCCGATATCGTAGGAGCTCAACGCGGCGTCCGGTCCACCACCACACCCCTTGAACCCAAAACACGAACTCGGAGTCTGACTCGGAGGCCAGCCCCCACACGGGCCCTGAGTTGAGGAAATCGGAGGACGCGACCCACTTCGCCTGTGTGACGGTCCCGCGTAGGGGGGTGCCAACGCAACTTTGGGTCTAACAGTTGCACTATTGTTGGCTGAAATCTCCTCAACGTTGTTCAAGTGTTCACCCCAGCCCGTGCTGTTACTGTTTGTTACTGTTGTTACTGTTGTTCAGCGGAGCAAGCAGAAAATGGCAAAACCCCGGGTATTACCCGCACTGGACAGAGGCCGAGTTACGGCTGCAGGCACAAGTCGCTCGCTGCCGTCTGAGCTCGAAAAAAAACGCGATCTAGAGATCGTCGTGGGTCACTGCCAGGCCATCCTTACTGTTGTTCAGTGGGCCTAACGTTAGCTACTGTTGTTGGGGAGCCCCACTGTTGTTCTGTTGTTACTGTTAACACTAGCAACACTGTTCAGCTCTTAACGTTAGGCAACCCTAGTCCCGCGCCTCGCCGCTGAGACGGGGACACGGCCACGGCTATGCCTATGTATGGGCCGTGTCCCCGCGGCGAGTGAATCCGACGCTCTACGCTCGTCGGCGGCGGCTTCCTCCAACCTGCGCCGCTCGGCGCGTCGAACCTCGACACAGCGCCTTCGGTGGCATGCAGCTCGTTACGACAGACAGAAGCCTGGAGTGCAGCTCCTCTGCTGCTCACACACTCTGACTTCTTTTCACACTTTGCACAGTTGACACAGACAGCGTACTGTGTGGCTGCCCACAGCTGTGACCAGCGAGGGCTCGCCCTCACTGGCCCTCAGTCACTGTGTTGGTTGGTTGGTCGTGTATCGCGCGCCTTGCGGGGGGGGGGGGGGGCGCGGAAAAGAGGAACCTCTTATAGCGCCATCGTCATGGTGCTGCAACGTGCAAGCAGCGCCGGGCGACGACGGCTTACCGCCTCCCGGTCCCCCTCGGCACACCTCCGCTGCTTAATGTTTGACGACTCGAACCCGTGAAGCTTGCTTGCTTCCCCGTCCGTGCGGGTTTGTCCGCGCGCATGGCATACAGGCGTTCGCCAGACAGCGCGGAGGCTAGGCGACCGGGGAAGGACTAGCTCAAGGGCAACACAGCGTCTGGCGCCTCGAGCCCCCCCTCCCCCCCCCCACACACTCACACACACCCCGACCCCAGCTGCCCGACTCAAGGTCCGAAAAAAACTTTCCGTTCCGCTGCTCGGGCGCGCGGTCCATGCAGATGCGTTTTCTTCGCCCGCCCCGACGCGCTGCCGCCCCGCCAAACGCCAACTTGACTCGGCGATATGCAAGCTCTGCGCGCCTCGCGGCTCTCGTCGAGCGGATACCTGTGGTGACACCGGAGCTGCCCGCCTGGAAACGGGAGTCGCTCGAGCTGCGCGAGAGGCGCGCCGGCTCACCCAGCCCCACCGAGCCGGGTCCGCTCACCATAGCCCGCAATCGGCGCGCGCTGCACTCTTGCCGCGCAAGGAGCGCGAGCGCCGTTGCCGCTGCGGCGGCAGCACTCGGCCGCGGCCCTCGCCTTCCCAACCCTCCGCCTCTTCCGGTTCCACGGCTGCCCCTGCACGGCCGCCAACCCTGCGCGAACCCTCGCCCGACCCTCGGCTGCAGGCTCGCCGCGCACCTCTCCAAGGTCTACCCCGAGCAGCTGACGGTGGCGCAGGAGGGTCCCGACCGGAGGCAGGCGCGGCTGCGCGCCGCGGATTTCTTTTTCTTTGTTCACCGCTCTCACGGCCCGACCGGAGGCAGGCGCGGCTGCGCGCGGCGGCAATCATCGAGTCCGAGGGCGCGCGCGAGGGGGAGGGGGACCGGACGGGGGATGAGACGTCCCTCGACCGCAAGCTGGCTCACCGGCTCTACCTCGTGCTGCGCGAGGGCGGCGCTTGGCGGCTGCCTCAGGTGTGAGAGGGGCGGCCCACGCGCCACGCGCCTCGCCTGGGGCCTGACCACACCACTCCCACTTCTTCCACCACCCCTCCCACCTCCCCCTCCCGCGAGCACGTCGATGCGCTCGCACTGTGCAGCGCGTGCGGACTGTCGCGGACTGTCGGGCCCGACGTCCCGTGTCGGACACGGACGGCCTGGCGCTCCGGAGGCAGGGGGGCCCTTCCACTTCGGCCATCGACCATAGACTCGCCTGAGATAGCTTGAGCCAATACGTCACCGAACCACACGCCCTCGCCCCTTCAGGTGGACTGGAGCGGCGGCGCCGAGGCGGCGGCCGCCCGCCAACTCCTCGCTCCGACCCTCGGACGAGCGCCCTCCGCTCTCAGCTGCTCTTGCGCCTCGCCTCGCAGGCGCCGACTGTCCGTCAGTGCCTCGGAGAACACCTCTCTGCCAGCTGCGGCGCGCGCAGCTAGTCCGGCTAGTCCGGCTAGTCCGGCTAGTCCGGCCAGTGCTAGTCCGGCGCGGGAGCGGGCGCGGGCGCGCCCTCGGGAGGAAATGGCGCGGTGGCCTCCGTAGGCGCGTCGCTCCAGCTCCATTGGGTGGGCAACGCGCCGCTGGCGCATTTGCCGGCCGGCGAGGCCGCTACTTTCTTTTGGAGGCTGCAGTACGTCGCGGGCGAGGTGGAGCCGGGCGCGGGCGCCGAAGGGCGAGATGCAGACGAGATGCAGACGAGATGCAGCCGAGATGCAGCCGAGATGCAGTCGAGCTACAGCCGAAGGGCGTGGCGTGGCTCGCCGCGCAGGCCGAGGCGGTGACTCAACGGCTGCGAGCACGGCATCACCGCCGCAGGCGTTTGCTGGTAGGCACGCGTGGCTGACCAAAGAGGAGCTCGCCGAGCGGCTGGACGGTGGGGCCGCGGGGGCCGTGGTGCGGGGTGCGGGAGGGGTGCGGAACTTTAGCCTCTCCTCCTGCGAGTAGGCGAGGAGGGAGCGCTCGCGCGCGAGGTGTGCGGGCCGTTTGACTGACCCCACGGCGGGGGCGCAAGGGTGGTGCCCCCCATGCAGCTGTCCGGCGTGCCGCTACTAGCCAACCAGGTCCAAGCAAGAGTCCGAGGGGCCCAACGAATAAACAAAGAGGGAGAGAGCGAGAGACGAGAGAACGGAGGAGCCAAATGCCAAAAATCGCGCAAATGAACATACGTGGCTGGGTTCACAGCGATTGTAGGTAAAATGAGGGACCAAATCTCACGGTCGCGGCCTTCCGACTCGCGCCTCCGCCTCACTGGCACTATTGTAGCCCTGGCCGGTGCGCGTGCGGAGTTGAAGTTCCGGAGTGAAAATTCGAACGCGTTCTCTCACGGTGACCAAAAAATGTCCACCTCAGAGGCACCTCCGGAGGCAGGCCGCCGCACGCTGGCGACACAGCTCCAGCTGTCGAGCTGACCCGCAGCTCCTCTCAGAGCGGGAATTGTGACGAAAGTTGACTAAGGCGGTTGTCAGGAACCATCATACGGATCACATGGTGGCTCTCTCATGACGGGAGACCGCCCGACCACTCCTGGGTGGCACTGCCACCGGTGTCGCTCGACGTCCTGTCGACAGCGTGCCGACAGCGACACAGACCATGTGGGACGCGTCGAGTATCGACCTCTACTGCTTACCCAGCCTTCGAGTGTAACCTGGCTGTGGTCCCACACCCACTGGTGTCCATCTCAGAGACCGCAGGAGGTCATGAGGGTCGATGGGAGTGCCAACCCCACAATGCCTAAAAACCCAGCAGCCCAGTACACAGGATCAGGCGAAAAGAAAGAAAGAAGGAAAACAGGACACGACTCACACCACGAGTGGCAGGGCGGGGACCTGTTCCTTTTTACCCCATCGCTCACAGTAGAGGTGTCCGTTTTTATTTATTTATTTGACAACCCAAGGGAGGAGACGGCACGCCGCCACCACACAGGGATTTTAAGGAGAGGAGTGTGGTGCTAGCCGTCGCCCACCCTAACCCTTGGTCGTCTGCCTCTTTCTATCTCCCTTCGCAGTCCCTCGCCGATTCTCGCTGCAACCTTCATGCCACCTCGCGGTCGTCCCACTCTCGTCGTTCTCCCTCCTGTCGCTTCCTCCTCTGTCGCGTCGCTCTCGTCTGCCTCGTCCGGCGACGCCGCCGCCGCCTGCCGATCCCTTGCTCTCGCGGCTTCTCCCGCCTTTCGGCGCAACTCTGCCCTCCTCGCGGCATATTTTGGCCCCTCGAGTTTATCGAGCTCTCCTCCGCGCAAGGACGACTCTTCTGACGCCCACTGCGATCATTTGCCGCCCAGTCATATCGAATTATCGTTGCTCAGGTCCACTCTCATCTCTTCGAACACTTGTACCTCCACCGATGATGCTGGCTCTGGTGTCCCCTAAGGATCACAGGAAGCTCACATTCAAGCCGGAAGTAATTAAATCTTTTTGAGGCCCCGTAGGTAGGAGATGGGGTGGGTAGGTAGCTGGTAGGAGATGGGGTGGGTGGGGGCGACCATGAAGACAAACTGGCAGAGGATACTCACAATGTGGGTAAACGAAAGTACCGTATTCGAAGGACACCGAAAAAAGTCGCCGCGGCAGTCCACTACGAGCCAGCGTGCTGGCCGCGCCGCCGGCCACGCTTTCTACGAGACGGTTTCACCATTCTCTCTCACGCCCTTCTGACATCCTTCCTGCTCGCGACCGTCGCCCAGGGCATACCGAGCGGCGGCGACGGCGGCGGCGGCGGTGACAACACGGAGGATGATACGCCAGACTGCTTCGTGGTCGGTTGCAGCGTCTGCTCGAGCCCTCACTGCTGCGCCTCGTGCCAGTACGCCTACGTGCGCGTGGGATGCACGTGCGAGCCGTGCGGGGCGCACTGCTCCGCCTGCGACGACGCCGGCCCAGGACGGTGCGACGCCTGCGAGAGCGGGTACTTTCTCTCGGCAGCGGAGGAGGGCTGCCTCGCGTGCAGCCCTGGCTGCAGGGTCTGCCGCAACCAGACGGCGGCCGGCTGCGACGCGTGCCGGCTCCTCTACACGCGGCAGCCGAACGGCGGCTGCCGCTTCTCGTGGATGCAGCTCGTCGCCTCCCTCTCGGCGGCGGCCTCGACGGGCTGGCTGCTCTTGCGGCGTCGACCCTGGCGCCTCCGCCGCCGGCCACCACCCACGGTAGACGAGTTCCTCGGGAGCGTTGCGGCGGCTCAGAGCGCGGACGCCGCCATCTACCCCAGCGGGCGTTGGCGCGCGGCTGCTACGTGGTCGCGGCTTCCCTCGCGGAGCCCCTGACCTTTCTCGGAGCTGCTTCTCACAGGCGCGGCTACTACACGGTCGGCACGCGGCAGTGCGGTGTGGTCGAGTTTACGCTGCACTTTGAGCGCGGCGGAGAGGTGCACGGGAGCGGGAGGGACGGCGTGGGCGCCTACCAGCTCCGCGGCCGCGCCTCGGCGAACTGGCGCCTCGCCCTGGCCATCGGAATCCGTTTCTCGGAGCCTGCTCGGAGCCTTCCTGCAGGCGAGCCGGGCAAGGTCGGCGGCGAGGCATTGCTCACGAGAGTCCTCCGCGAGGCTGCTCGGGACCTCGCTGCAGGCGAGCGGCCGCGTCGCCCTAACCAAGCGGTACGAGGGCGGCTCGCTCACCGCGGCAGGGCGCGTCTCGGAGGAGCGGCTCACCACTAGACGGACAGCAGCAAACCGCTCGCCCATTCGACCGCCCTTGTTTCGGTAGGAGAACCACGGCCACGCTGTCGAGTACCGCGGGGAGGCACCGAGCGGCGCGCCGGAAGGGGGGCGGGTGTCTCCGCGGTAAACCGGGGGTCGGTGGACGTTTTGCTGTAGGCTGCGCGGCGGGTGGGCGGGCGGCCGTTCCGTAGATGCGGAGTACTGGCCCCTGCATTCGACTCCCGCTCGCGAAGACACGCACTCGACTGTCTTGCAGGTGCTCACGCGATGCCTTGCGTTCTCCGCATGATGCCCTTGATTGCCTGTGCATGCATACACCAGGCAGCCCTCCCTCAGCGGCGGCGTGCGCGGAGAGTGGTCGATCCGGCATGCGCTCGGCGATTTCGACGGCACCTGGCACTTGTGGCCCGTCGTGCTGCCCTCGCCCGCCCCGGGCGACGAGGAGGGCGACGCCGCGGATGAGGCGAATGAGTGCTGCGTCTGCTTCGACCGGCGCATCAACACGCGGCTGCAGCCGTGCGGCCACGTGGCGCTGTGCCACGCGTGCGCGGCCCGGCTGGCTAGCGGTCGCTGCCCGCTGTGCCGTGCCCAGATTATGGACGTTTTGCGCGTGTGATTTTGTGTGTCTGGTGTGACTCTCACGGCGCATTATGCACCCGGACCTTGCTGAGAGTGTGTCTGGCGGGGCCGTTCCTCCGGGGCGATCGGGAAATGATTGAAATAGTCCTTGCATAGTCTGAGGGTTAGGTTTCTGGAGCCTCGGGTGCTTTTAGACTTTTGATCGGGTCAGGGGAGAGTGCGACTTTTATCACTTCGATCGTCTCGGAGCGCCTAACTTTTAGCATTTCGTCTCAAAAAAAATTCGGCGCTCCGGGCCGGAGGCTCCGCGCGCCGGAGGTGCAGTAAGTAGTAGCTATTGTCCCGCGCGAAGTAGTTGAGTAGTTCCCGCACACTATGGCTAGAAACATGCTGTGCTGCTCGCCTCGAAAGCGCCCCTCGCAAAATTTTTGCGCGCCTGCGGCGCGCGACTTTTACCATTTTGCCCCGGGCGGGCCCACTTTTGTCGTTTTGCCCCAACTCTACGCCTAGGCGTGCTTTTAGCGTTTTGACCCAAATCGGCCGAACTTTTAGGAACCCTCAGACTATGAGTCCTTGACGTCATCCCCGAACTGCGAACAGATAGACTGGCTCTCCGAGCAGCCTGCCGGCGCGCTTCAGAATGCTCGACACCAACCCGGGGCTGCTCCGCGCCATGTGCATGACTTTCGGGTTTTTTCTTTCTGGGTCTTTCTTCTTTCTGGCGGCATGAGCGCCGCGAGCCCAACTCTGTTGCCCGACCTAGCGGTGGGCGACCTGGGCTCGCTGCGCGCCCTCCTCTCCGGGTGGGGGACGCGCGGCACGTCGCTCACGGCCCAGCTTGACGCGCGGCTCGACACCGAGAATCAGGACACGCTGCTCACCTGGGCCGCTCGTCACGGGCAGGCCGAGGCGGTGCGGCTGCTGCTCAAGGGCGGCGCGAGCGTCGGGGTGACGAACGGCCGCGACGCGTCCGCGCTGTTCCTCGCGTGCCGGCAGGCCCACCTCGAGATCGTCCGGGCGCTCCTCGAGGCCAGCGCGGCGGTCGGCCAAGCGACGAGCAACGGCTGCACGCCGCTGTTCATCGCGTGCCAGAACGGCCACCTCGAGATCGTCCGGTTGCTCCTCGAGGCTGGCGCGGCGGTCGGCCAAGCTGCGGATGGCGGCTTCACGCCGCTGCACATCGCGAGCCAGCAGGGCCACGTCGAGATCGTCCGGCTGCTCCTCGAGGCCAGCGCGGTGGTCAACCAAGCCAAGGAGGACGGCGCCACGCCGCTGTTCATGGCATGCCACAACAACCACCTCGACATCGCCCAGCTGCTTCTCGAGGCGGGCGCGGCGGTCAACCAAGCCGCAGCGGATGGCGCCACGCCGCTGTACATCGCGTGCCTGATGGGCCACGTCGAGATCGCCCGGCTGCTCCTCGAGGCTGGCGCAGCGGTCGGCCAAGCCCGCAACACCGGCGCCACGCCGCTGTTCATAGCGTGCTACCAGGGCCACCTCGAGGTTGCCAAGCTCCTCTCCTCCTACGGCGCCTCCCGCGCCGCTACGCCCCTTGGCACGCCCGAGGAGGTCACGAACTTCCAAGGCCACGCCGACCTCGCCGCCTGGCTGGTCGCCAGCCGCGGCTGGACGCCGCTCCAGCACCTCGAGGCGTGCCCCGAGACTAGCGGCTGAAGAAGCGTGAGTGCATTGTCCTCACGCTCACTGTCCCTCTTCCCGCAGGCGCTCACCGTCGACCGGGCGCGGGCGCTGCTGCGCGGCGGCGCGGACACTTCGGCCGGCGAGCCGTCGGCCCTCGAGCGGGCGCGCGTCCTCTGTTCGTGGGGCGAGTCGGATCCGACCGCTGCGGCCGTCGGCTCCACCGTCGCAATCCACTCTCTGGTCTCGCGGCCGTCGATGAACGGCAAGGTCGGCGTCGTCGTCTCCGCGAGCGCTTCGACGGGACGCTTCGGCGTGCGCGTGGCGGGCGAGGCCAAGGCCCTCGCACTGAGGCGCGCTATGGTCCCTCCCCCACTCGCCGGATCCTCGCTTTGGACACGCCCCACGCCTCTGCCCTTCCTCAGGCCGGCCAACCTGGAGCCAGCGGCCGCGGCGGTGGAGGTGGGCAGGCTCATCGTCAAGGCGGCGGAGTGGTCGCCGCAGTCGCACGAGCTCTTCCCGGAGGCGGCTCGCAAGTGGGCGGTCGCGGTGATGCGGCTGGGCTACCTGATCGCGTGGGACGAGGAGCGCTTCGACGGCGAGGGGGCGGCGCCGGGGCTGGTGGACCTCTGGCGCAGCTTTGTGCTGCCAAGGGTGGTGGTGCGGCCCGCCGCAGACACACCGCGTTCCCCATGATACAACGGCGTGTCTTTCTGCACCATCTGTCTGTTGCGAGTGTCGCCACACCGCTCACCGGTTCGGCAGGGTGTGACGTCGGAGCTTTCCCCCTTCCCAGGGTCTCTACGACTACGTCAGTACGTCACAGTAAGAGAAATACACGAGCTTGCGGGCTGTGAAGAACAGCCACAGGCTCGGACTCGCGCAGTGTAGACACACTAGGCGTCTTCGCCGCCGCCCGATCAACGAGGCCCGTAGCCGTTAAGCCGAGGACGCAGGAACCAGGAAGAACCACACGTCTAATATCAGTCGGACCCGGCTCTTCTTCTTGGCACTTGAGCCACCACGATGTACTCGATGGCGAGTGGCGTGCCGTCGGGCGCATGCGAGTTCGGGTCCGCGTCGGCCACCTAGTCAAGATCCCATCAAACGCTAACTTTTGGGATTTAATTTATTGGCGCCTCGAGCACCGCGGCGGCCACCTCGAGCACCGCCTCTGCCAGAGGGCGGGTGAGGCCCCTCCTGTGATTGATGATTACGGACTAGTGATTTGGCGGTATGTAAGGCGACAGGGTAGAGCGAGGCCCGTCCACCTCGCGCGGCTCATCAGCACGGCCTCCTCGTGCGCGTCGAGGTCAGCGACGCGGTTCCAGAGCAGCGCCACGCCGTCGAAGGTCGCGCCGAGGGTGGAGAGCACGCGCAGTAGCTTGTCGATGGCGAGATGTACCTGCTCCTCTCCCGAGCGAGGCGCGGATCTCTCGCCGGACGCGGCGGAGAGCGAGAAGAGGGCGAGGTCCGCCTATCTGGCGAATATTAAACCATTCATTACTATTGATTAGCTAATCTGTATCAGCAGGCGAGAAGAGAGCGAGGTCCGCCGGTCCGCAGACGGCGTACGCCGGCACGTATGGCATGAAGTGCCTCTGACCTCCGACCGAGTATATGCTGCTCTCCTCGTCGACGGCGTCGAACTGCGAGACGAGATCCACCCGCACCTGATCCAGGATGAGTAGCCAATGACTAAACGCATCGAAGTCATATTCCTCGCCGCCAGTCTCGGCTGCTAGTCTCGGCTAGTCTCGGCTCTCGCCGTCTCGGCGGTCTGGCCAAGCTCGGCCCCTTCGAGGCCAAACATGGCAAAAGTCTCGATCAGGAAGCGCCTACAGTTCTGATGTCGGCACTGGTATCTGGAACCAGACCTCTTGGCAAATGGTCTCTAACTCGAGCAGGGAGCGCCGGTCCGAGACGTTGCCTGAAGTCTCGAACGTGGCGAGCGTAGTGGCGAGGCCCATGCCCAGCTCCTTGCAAGCGGCGCGCGAGATGTCTGCCGTTACGCGTGCGTTGGCGGCGAAGCCCTGGCCGCGGTTGCTCACCCAGTGCAGCAGCTGCGCGTGGCGACGGCTGCGCTCGATGCACCCGCCATCGAGGTGAAACGGAAGTTCAGCATCTCCAAGCGCGTCCAAGATGTCGCGGACCGTTTTGAGGTTGGCCCTCACTTGGCTCGCCATGTCGAAGTGGAGGTGGTCGAACTGCGACGGATCGTGCGGGTGCGAGTGGTAGAACGGGCCCGGCGTCGCACCACTGAGCAGGAGCAGCGGGCAGCTCGGTCGCAGTCGCTCCACGTGGACGCCGTGGACAGAGCAGCTGCCGACGGTGGTGCACCAGCGGGCGAGGCCGCTGCGAAGAGTGGACTGCCATTTTCCATTGGAGGCCGTCATGCGTTTGCCCGGGAAGGCAGCAAAGGGCAAACTGTGAGCAAGCTCCCCCTCCCTCGGGCGAATCGTGCGTTGTGTTTTTTTTCCCACATGCTTGACATCCGTTCACGTGCACGAGCTTCTTGAATCACCCACCCACCCACCCACCTCACGGCCCGGCTGAGGCTTGGAACCACCCACCTACCTACCCACCCCACCCACCTCACGGCCTGGATGGGGCTTGCTTGGAACCAGCGAACCACCCACCCAACCCCGCCCGGCCCCACCCACCTCACGGCCCGGCTGATAGGGCGAGGAAACCCACCCACACCGACCGACCCACCCCCACCACCCAACCAACCATCGGCCACGGGAGACACAAGCAAGGTAGCAAAGCACCCACCCAGCCTCGCGCGCCTTATACAGCACAGCCTGACCCACAGCCGAGGGTTAGGGTTAGGGTTAGGGTTAGGGTTAGGGTTAGGGTTAGGGTCAGAGAGTTCAAGCCGTTGTGCAGCTCCTAAGAACGGGCCGCCTCGGGTCGGAATGGAGGAACCAGGTACCAGCGGTCCGTTGACGCGAGCTCTCGGTGAATGCTCCGAGTTCTTCCGGTTAGGGTTAGGGTTCGTAGGGTTAGGGTTGGGGTTAGGGTTAGGCTTAGGCTTAGGGGTAGGGGTAGCTTGTTGTCGTCGCGCCGATAAGACAGAGACACGGGCAGCAGACGCGACCCAATCGACGCACCAGAGCATGGTTGGGCGTGTGAGCCGCCATCTTGGAACCGTGGAGGCGAGTATTTGCAACCTGGAGCTCGCCGCCGCCCCTACACGCCGCCGCCGCCCTCCCGAGGGCAGATAATAGCCCAATGAGTGCGCCCAGCTCTCGGTATCTTGGTGGCAGGCGGGACTAGACTACTGGCACTAGAGAGGCATGCTGGTGCACGGTCGGGGGCGCGAGCCGCCATCTTGGACCGTGAGGCGAGTATTTGCAACCGGGAGCTCGCCGCCGCCCCTACTCCGCAGCCGCCGCCCTCCCGAGGACAGGAGTCAGATAATAACGGCCGCCTCGTCGTCGAGCTCGGCGGAGACGATGGTCGCCTCGCGTTTGAACCCCTCGAGCTGGTCGAGCGGCGTCGCACTCGTCGAGCGTAACAGCAGTCCGCCCTCGGAGGACTTGTTGAGCGCGCCGTAAGCCGCCCGTAAAGCACGCGGCAGCCGTCGGGGAGCGCGATCTCGGTCAGCTGGTGCCGTCACGTGGGCACGGTGCGAGGAACGACATGCTGTGGCAACGACGAGAGCTGTGCCCTCGAAGACGCGCGCGAGGGGAGAGAGAAACGACCAAACAAACCCACCCCAACCCACCACCCACCCACCCACCCACCCACTCACCCACCCACTCACCCACCCACTCACCCACCCACCCACCCACCCACCACCCACCCACCCATCACCATCCGGGGCCTACGAAGCCTTTACCCACCCACCCACTTTTTCAAGAACGGATGTCAAGAGGCACGTGGTGTGAGAAAAACGCAACGCTGGTCTGTGCAGGTGAACCTTCTTTTGTACCAGGCTAGGATTGAGAGCAGCCTCGCTCTCAATCCTAGAAGTCGAAGCAAGGATTGTGAGCAGCACTCCTCGCAATCGTAGCATCTCTCTGCGATTGTGAGCCCTTACGCTCGCAATCCTACATCTTCTAGGACTAAGAGCAGCTCCGCTCACAAAATGACTGGTGACGCCCACGACTACTACCAGCGCGCTCACAATCCGAGCAAACTCTAGGGTTGCGAGCAGCACTGCTCACAATCGGCGCCAGTGATGACGAAGCAGAAACTAGCGCAGACGAGAGCAGGGCAGAACCGGGGACTGGGGAGCCGGAGCAGACGGCATCGGCCGCCGAGGGAACGCTGGGAAGAGGCACGAGGAGGGCGGCGACCTCGACCGACTATGGAGGACCCGTCGCCAGACGACGCAGGGCAGACGACGGGGAGGCGGAGCAAACGCGCAGGGCGAGACGAGGGAGGGAGCAGGACTTTGCGGAGATCAGTAGGAGGATGTACGACGAGATTAGGAGCAGCAGGGACCCGAGGGACCATGTGGAAGACGGCTAGTGCTAGTCCCCCATCGGAGGACGACCCCGGCTAGTCGCCGACCACACCCACAAAGAACCCGGCACAAAGATCGCAAGGGCGGGGACCTGTTCCTTTTTACCCATCTCACAGTAGAGAGGTGTCCGTTTTTATTTATTTATTTATGCTCACAATCCTAGCAACATGCCTCTGATTGCGAGCAGGAGCGTTCGCAATCCTACATCTTGTAGGACTATGAGCGGCTGCGCTCACAATCGTACCAAAGATCCAAGGACTGCTATAGCACTCGCACAGAGGGCGCTCCCAATCGCTCCAGCCGCGAGCGCTTGTGAGTGAGCGCGCCGGGAGGGTCTCCTCACAATCCAAACAGTGATCGCACCGATTGCGAGGGGACCCGCTCGCAATCCTAGAAGTCGTAGGACTGTGGGCGGTGTCGCTCGCAATCGGCGAAAGTTCTAGGATTGCGAGCGCTTTTGCTCGAAATCGAAGGCATGTTGCTAGGATTGTGAGCTAAGCTGCTCGCAACCCTAGAGTTTGCTCGGATTGTGAGCGCGCTGGTAGTAGTCGTAGGCGTCACCAGTCACATTGTGAGCGGAGCTGCTCTTAGTCCTAGAAGATGTAGGATTGCGAGCGTAAGGGCTCACAATCGCAGAGATGCTACGATTGCGAGGAGTGCTGCTCACAATCCTTCGACTTCTAGGATTGAGAGCGAGGCTGCTCTCAATCCTACCTTGGTACAAAAGAAGGTTCACCGTCTGTGCATGGCGAAGAGAGGACCCCGTACGCTCTCGTTCACGTTCACAGATAGGTTGATAAGTGACCAAGCTCCGTTCACAGCCTTGTTATTGAGAAGAAAATACCTCGTGTAGCGCTGTGCGCTGGTCTGTGAGAGGTTGAGGTGCGAGCCCTGGAGGCCCTGGGGATGGGGGGAGACTACCCGCGGGCCTATAGAAGGCCCGCGCGCGCAGGGGGGTGGAACATTGGAGACCGGTCATGAATGAGTGCGCGACACGCATGTTGCGAGCAGCGTTGTTGATGTTTCTGCGCGTCGCCACAGACGGCGGCGCGCGAGAGCTGTTGCGAGTGGTGCTGGGCGAAGCCCCGGGCGCTGCCGGAGGCTGTGCCGTAGTCGGTGCGGTCGACGGCGCTCGGGCTGCCGACCTCTTTGCACTTTGGCGAAGTTGAAGATGATTCTCTTGGTCGGCGGCGCGATGCCGCCCTTTCGACGAGACAAATTTTGACGATTCCGTTCTTGACATGGAGCGCGTCGTAGTACTGTCCCTTGTGCTCCTTGACCCAGCCTTTGCCGGTCGCATGGACGAGCGTTCACATAAACGCGCGTGAACAGGGCTCCAGGCCCCAAATGATGTGTGAGTGTTAGAGTTGTTTGGTATTGCTAAAAATCTCTCTCACCCGACATCGCCACTCAGGGCCCCTCCGCCCGATCTCCCCACCCCCCATCCGAAGGGGCTCCCCTCTCCTCCCGGTCCTCCCTCCTGTTCGCTTTCCGACGGTCAGGCGTCGGCTGCGGAGCCCGCCTTTGGTCGTCTGCCTCTTTCTATCTCCCTTCGCAGTCCCTCGCCGATTCTCGCTGCAACCTTCATGCCACCTCGCGGTCTCGCCCCCAGACTCACACGAGACTCACACATTCGATTTTTGGGCCCCGGGGCGGCTAAACGCGCTCTCTTCGCACAGGAAAGGGTGGGAGGGAGGGAGGGGGGTGCGGGGGGAGGGAGGGAGGGAGGGAGGGAGGGTGTTGCAGGGGAGGGAGGGTGGTTTCCCCATGCGCAGCTGGGGCACCAGCACCGGTACCCGTAGCGGCGCTGCCGCAGCACGCCAGGGGCAGCGCTCAGGGCAGCCTGAGTGCTCGGGTAACGATGAGTGCGATCGTGTGTGCGCGCCTTCGGGGAGGCGGTATGTTGGATCCCGCGTGGCACCCGCCCTCGGAGCATCACCCTCGTGAGCCGCGTCCGAGTCGTACTCGTCCGGTTTAGGTTCTTCAGCCACGTCCTCCTTGGGCTCTCCGAGCCGTCGTTGCCGCCGCCGCTCGGCTCGACGGAGCTTAGCCTTCCGCTCTCGCTCTGACGCCAGCTGTCGCCACAGCCTCGCCTTCAGGGGCGGCGGCGGGGGCGGGGGCGGCGGCGGCGCGGGCGCGCGCGTGAGGGGTGGAGACGCTGCCGTGCGCTGCGCGCGCACGCGCGCACCACACACCACACGGAGGGAGAGACGGCGAGGAGGCGGCGACGGCGGCGGCGGCGGCAGCGCGCGCGTCGGGGGGGCGGAGCAGCGACCGCTGGCGCGGTCGCTGCTCCGTCTGTGCCAGAGACGAGCGCTCTGCTTGCGCAGAGCGCGTCAAGGCAAGGGCAAGCGTGGCGGCGCGGGACGCGCGGCGGCGGCGGCGAGCAGCCGAGCGCTCCGTGCGCGGTGAGGCGGCCGGGCGAGGGCGCGGCGGGTGACGGGGCAAGGGAGCAGCCCACACCCGGCCGTCGCTTCGAGCGACGCCTGCGGCACGCCTGCACAGGGGCCACAGGGCGGTCAGTGGTGGGGCGAGGCGGTGCCGGCCGCGGGCCGGGAGCAAGGCGCCGGCCTCGGCGCCGCCTTGGCGCGCGGCGCGGCGCGCCTCTGAGCGAGCCCAGAGTTCAAGCGTGCGCCTGCGTCGGGAGCTGATCGGGAGATGCGTAGGGGGTGGCGAATGCGCTCCTGTCTTCAGTTTGAACCGATCTGCTCGGTGCGTGCATCGCCTTTGTCCATCCCAAGGGCTTAGGGACCACTCAGGAGAGGGAAAAAAAGTGCTGGGCATCGACCTGATCAGCCCCGCCACTGAACTGCACGACCGGGCGTGGCTCTACGAAACGCAAGGCTACCTCAACCACCCCAAGGGTGCCATCACCCTCGCGACGCGCTGCACCGGCGTGGGCGACACGTCGAAGTGCATCTACCATCGCTCGATGCTACCCGAGTGCCCGCCCTGCACCATCGGCAAGGCGAAGCCACCGCGCACGCTGTCGCTCTTTGAGCACTACAACGGCACACACTGGGATGGGCGCAACTACGGCGGCTGGTTAGCCACCGGACACACCTCACTCAACGTTCGACGGCACGTGCACCACCGCGGTACACCACGGCATGCTAGGCCCGCTCGCGAGCGGCAAGCGCCTCGCAACCGACTACCCCGAGGAGGCGAAGAGGAAGGCCAAGGCCGCGGCGTGCGACGCCAATAACTTCGACTTCATGACGTGGGCATCGAGCACGCGCGGAGGCATCGGTCGAGAAGCGGCAGCCTGGTTTACCACCAACTTCGCCGCCAAGCTCGCCAAAGCGTCCTCCGACAGCGAGCGGTGGCGGGTCCGCCGCGAACGCCACCGCTTCCTGCAAGAGCACGCGGCCATAATCGCGCGGCGCAACTTCGAGATCTTCGACCGCAACGCGTGCCCGAAACGAGGGGGCGAGCCGCCAAGGGCACCTCCGGAGCAATTCGAGTAGGAACGGGCGGAGAGGACGGGCGCTAACCACGGGCAACAACGTGACGGAGGTTCGAGATCGACTACTCGCCGCCTGGGTCGTTTGGGGCGCGCGGCTCCGTCGAGGACCGGGCGCGCCCCTTACCCGGCGCGGCGTAAGTCCCACTCTGACGAAAAGAGGGGAAGCACGGGCGATAGCCTAAGCCATCAACTACGCTCATCTTCCCCGTCGACTGGTGCTTAGCCCCGTGCAGCGGCGGTCCGGCGGGCTGCCCCCAAGGCCCCCTGGGCCGCTGCGGGTTTTGGAGTTATGCTTAAGCACAGCTTCGGCGATGGCAGCCCCTCTCTGGGGTGACGCGTCACAGTTTTGGAATGATTGGCATGATGTTTTTGGCGAGCATTTTGACAACATCAACGCCCTGCGTGGAGTGTTTGTGATTATATTAAGAGTGAAGAGCACAGGCGCGACACCCCTTGGACGTCACCGGATGACTTGCCGCGCAACAATGCTTCCCACCGTTCTCAAATCACCATCAACCCTCTCAAGAGGTTCTTATATGAATTTGTGGAATCTTTGTGCCAGAGACACAACGCAACGCTGAGGGTTTGACCGGGGGGGTGAGCTGGAATTAAACAATTCAACATTAATGGGTTCGAACAACCTGCTGAAGCCAGACACATCTTCTCACAGCAAAAGAAAAAGACACGGCTTGGTCGATTTCGGGGATTTGACATCGACACCGTCAAGGTGAAGGACGCGCTGGGGTGTGACCCTTCTTCTGGCTTCTACCAGGGGGAAGAGGTGGGGGGAGGGGTGCGCCGCGCCGCAGTGCGGAAACGGGGCCCCGGCTCCGCTAGTCTCACCTAGCACCGACTTCCCGAATGATTACGGTTGATTAGAGGGCAGATTTGGAGAGATCTCGAGGAGTACATACAGATAGACCCTCCAACCATCAGAAAACTCCGACCTGATCGGTCGTACTGACCGCCGACAGATCACTCCAGACAGCAGACAGGCCGACGTCTGCACGCGGCCGGCCGGGCGAGAGGCTTGACACGATCCGACCCTGCGACCCTGACGCTGCTGCTCTAGCTATCAGACATGCACTGCTGACTGCTGCCACAATGTGCGACCGGTGCTGGCCCCCACGTGGCTGCCTTCCCGGTCAGTGGTGAGGCGCAGTTCAGAGCTGTCGATGGCGCGATGCCGCACTGGTCCCACATTGGTGACACGAGACCACCACGTTTGCCGGTCCAAGAGAGAGGTACCGGCGCTGTCCTGAGAAGGTGCGTGGTCCCTCTTGACTGCCCATGCGCGCGAGGCTGCGTAGGCATAGCCTCGAGAGTGCCAGCAGCCAATCCGAGGCGACGCGCATTGCGCCAGAAGCGTGCACACGTTGGAAGGACACCTTCCTACTGACCGTACGATCAGGTCGTCACTGAATGCTTGATACTAAGGCCGCGAGCTATGCAGGTGATCAATTGTGCAGCAGGGCACGGTCAGCAGCGCCGACAGGCTGTCGCAAGGCGTGATACGCCGAATTCCCATGAGAACAAGTAAAAAATCGCGCGAAAAAAGAAAAAAAACGGAAGAATCGGCGCCTGCGGCGGGCCGTGGGACCCCATCTCCCCCCCGCATGGGTGCCCTCTATGGCCCCCGCGCGCCCCCAGAGACCACGCCCTCTCTACGCCGGGCTGGGTGCCGACGCATTGTATTTGACACGCCTTGACACGCCGATATAAAAGAATTACGCCGCGCATGTCTCGTGCCGCCCCGCCCCTCCCCGCCCCTCCCCGCCCTTCCCCGCCCCTCCCCGCCCCTCCGCGCCCCTCCCCGCCTCTACCCGCCTCTCGAGATCGGGGGGGTCTCATCAGATCTCATCCAACGAAAGGACGACCGACATGTTGTGCGTGTAAGTCCAGTATGTGCAGCAATCCATTGCTCCGTTTCAGGTCTGCTGAGATCTCGTTCGTTTCAGGCACTCACCGTCGCAAACTGTGCGAGGTTCCAGTGAAGCCCCCCAAAGTCAGCCAAGTTTCCAGGGGAGCGGCTTTCAGTGGACCACGAGCCATTGTAAACCCAGACCTTGTCGGTATCCTCTAATGTGTCGTCTCGAAAATTAACCCACCATGTGCCATCCACCTCAGCACTCGTTGGGGGCCCATACGATACGCCATTCCAGGGCTCTGGTAGGGACAATTCCTCAATCCATTGCGATTGGTTAGTGATAGGCAAATTCAACCTCCAGACAGACCGACACCCCTCTCCTCCAGACAGACACATCGGCCCCCCCCCATATTTTGCCCCACCAGCGATGAAAATGGCATGGTCGAAAATGCCCATTGCAAGGTTTTGGCGATACTCCGGGTCAGGCGGTCCGCCCTCCATTTTCTTGTTAAGAACATCCCAGATAAGAAGCGCCGGATTGTAGTAGAGCCAGCTAAGGAAGTAGAGCTTCCCGTTGTACCCCACAGCGGTGCCCATTGTGTTGTACGTTGCATCGTAATGTTCCCACCCCCCCCTGTGCATCATGTTTTGGATTTCAGTCTCCTCGTTCCATTCCCCATTGGTAATGTTATAAGAAGCCGCACGGAAATTTGCTTGATCGTGCCTTGCTTGATCGGTCCCAAACACAAAGAAGGTGTCGCATTCGAACGCACCGGCGTAGTACCATATGTCATGTGGCAAGTCCGGGAGATTTGACCATGTGCCCTCGGTAGTGTCGTATACCTATTCAGCAGTGTGGAATGTGCGGGGGTCGTGTCACACCCTACCGGCACCCTACCGGGGGTGCCGATAACTTGAGAAGAGGGGGCAAGCGAGTGGGGCATGAGGCTGCGGGTGGCGCCTCGGCGCTGTTCTTCATTTCACTGGTTTTGCCATCGTCTCCGCTGGCGACATAAATCTTCTTGTGCTCATGGTCGACCGCCATCGCGAACTGCACCCGAGCTGTTGCCATCTCGGCCCGTCGTTCCCAACTAACGCCGTTATTGTTCGAGAAGTATGTCACTTTTGTGGCTTCATTCCCAGGCTGCAGCCATCCGCCAATTGCATAAAGGCCCGGCGACGGCGTCGGCGTCGGCGGCATACCAGGCGGGTAGGGGGGGGGGGAAGAGGGCGGAGCGCACGGGTGTGCAACTCCGGTCAGCTTTTCGTAGAGCCTGCGCTCGTCCGGAGGCGCACTCGCCGCCCCAGCAACCTCCACCTGGTCTGTCGACGAGGCGTCCACCGCTGCTGCGCCGGCCGGGAGGGGAAGCATCGGCTGCTTTGCTTCGTGGAAGCGCGAGAAGGCAAACTCCGTCGTCAGCGGACCCGGGAGCTCGTACATGGCCGCGTTGCCCTCGATTGCGCCCTCCGCCATCGCCGACGTGCGGAAGCGCCCCTCTGAGGGGTAGAGGTCGCGTTTCCCGTCCCGCGCCGTACGCCAAGCAAAGGACTGCCCGACCAGGCCGTGGGTCTGGGCCAGCGCCGCCTCGTCCCCGTGCGCGTGCAGCGACACGTCGAGCCGGTGCCTCGGGCCGCTAATGCGGCCGAAAACTGGCGCGGCGGCCACCTTGATCACCCAGCCTGGGACCCGGAACCTTGCGCTCGAGAACCTGACGAGAATCTCCATCTCCTCGCACTTCTTGTACCCGCCCATGCCGAGGAAGAACTGGCCGCGGTCGCCGCACGTGCCGGTGATCATGTTGGGTCCCGTTGTGAACTCGTTCAGCTCGGAGGTCCAAAAGCTTGCCGTCGCCAGCTTGTGCTTCTCCCCGCCAACCAGCGCCACGACGTGCACCTCCGTGATGAAGGAGCCGTCGACCGTTAGCGCATCCCGGTACGTCTTGAACTGGGCCTCCTCAGTGCGCACGTTTATCGCGAAGCTCGGTGTGGACAGGAACGAGTAGTATGCACCATTGCGGCCTCTGAAGTCGGCACGGCCGCCGCGAGCGAATGCCAGGTGCGGGTCCTTTTTCATGTTGGCGCATTGTCCGGCGACGCGAGCGAGCAGGCCGAGGGCGCAGATGGCAAGGACAACGCGCGCCCACGACGTTCGCGCGCGATTTTTGGGGGAGGGCATGCTGACGTCAGGCAACTTACTGTGGGGGGACGCGGGGCAACGCGCCCGCAACGCGCCGGGGCCGCCCCGATTGCTTGACGCAGTTGCCGTCGGGGATGGTTCGCTCTATTAATGGGCAAAGTCGGCGAAATCGAAAATCCCTGTTTTCTCGTTTTTCGTGCACTACCGGCCACAGCCGTGCCTCAGGCATCCAAGTCGGGCAACATGTGGGCGGCACGGGACCGGAGGCTTGGCCCTAGGCCGAAGAAAGGGTATGCGAGGGTGCTCGCGAGCACCAAAGCCACTTGCGGCATTCGCCAGCAATCCCTGCTGCACACCAAAAGCGAGCGGTCCGGACGTCTGGCGGCCACTGAAGGCAATCGCACGGTGGGGGAGGCGGTCCGCGTGTTACGTACGTCTTTGAAAAGTGACACCGTCGCTATTTTACCGGTCGCCGAGTGAATTCGGACCCGCTCGAGTCGCTGCGAGGAGCCCTCGGGACTGCCTCGGCCGGCTCTAGCAGCGACGCACACACTCGCTACTGCTGACTAGTCGCGCCGAGGGCGGAGAGTGACTCACACGTAGCTTAATCGGTAAGCGATGCAGCTCGCACAAGGGCGGCGGAGCCGAGGGCAGCGAGTGTGGTGGCGGCGACGGCTGGTGGCCGGCCCGACGGTGCCTCGGCGCGTAGCACACCTATAGGCGGTTTCGTCGGCGGTTCCGGTTCTGCGCGCGCTGGCGACGGCGAGAGGGACACCGGGTACACCCGGCGCGACCGTGTCGGCCGAGGGCGGCGGCAGCGGGCGCGACAGAGCTGGTGAGCTGATGCTGCCGCGAGCAAGACGGCAGCGACGCGCGGCAAGCCGCACGCTGCCATGGGCGAACCTAGCGCATGAGCCGTCGAATGGCCTGCGACACGGGGCGAGGAGCGGCTCAGAGCTCGGCTGAGAGTGTCGCACAGCTGGCGCCAGCAGCAAGCAGCTCACCTACAGCGAAACGCGTTTGAGTGACCGCAAGCGAGAGATCGTCGAAGCTCGCAGACGCTGTTCACCTCGAGATCACGGCGGATTGCTTCGCATAGTACCTATATTCTTTACTTTGGACTGTGAATGTGATGTTCCACACCTCATTCAAATGCTATTCACACCTCAGCGTAGCAGGCAGCACAAGAAGCGTCAGAAGAGTGGGGACGACACGGCCGCGTGAACTCCCGGGTCGATGGGCGGGTCAGCCTTGCTCGCCGCGTCTTTCAAGTCCTCCGGATTCAGCTTGCCGAAGCGCGTGACCTCTCGGTGCTGGGAAACCATGGGCAGAAAACAGCCGACGCCGCTCACGACCTTCTCGCTCTTGATGCGGTCCTCGTCCTCCGTCTCCGCCTTCTCGTGCTTCATCCAGTTGGTCATGTTGGGGAGCTCGATCTGCCTCGTAGAGAGGAGGTAGAAACGGCGGAGCGAGATGGCGACAAACGGGCAGAAGAAGACGTTCTTGTGCGCAATGAACTCGCGCAGGCTCTCGACCTTGTCCATCTTGCGGAGCGTGCTCACGCGCCCCACCCAGGGGGAGCGCTTGTTGGAGAGGTACCAGAACGGACGCCCCCCTGCGTCGAGCTGAAAGATCTCAAAAGAACCCCACGACGCATCCTCGACGTTCATGTTGCGCAGCCCAAACGCGAGCATGAGCGTGACGCCCGCCGCGAGGTTGAGGCCCTTGAACAGCGCCGTGCCGCTCATGTTGTACATCACGAGGAGCACGCTGAAGACCGTGCCAATGTCGACGAGCGTCGACGAGCGGTTACTGCCAAAGGGGTTGCCGGCCTGGACGTGGTTGCGCTTGGTCTGCTGTACGCGTAGAGCTCCGCCCTCGGCGTGATGCTGGAGAAGTACGTCTGGTCCGGCTGGAGCTGCTTGAAGTGGTCGGTGAGAGTGCGCCGCAGGAAGCTGGGAGGGCGGGAGGGGGGGGGGGGGTGAGAGGGTGCGCGGCGTTGCAGGATTACAGGAATGTACTCACGTGTCGACAGCCTTGACATGTCCGTCTTTGATCTCGGCCTTCTCGTGGTCGATCTTCTTGTTGTTGTAGAACTTCTGGTAGACGTCCTTCTTGAGGTACTCGCGGAGGATCGGGTCGTTCCAGCCGCTGCTGCACTGGTTCAACACGTTGGTCTTGAGGTAGTCAACCGCTGCGTCGGCGTCGGCGACGCCGAGGTGCGCGGCCATGTACCTCCCGCCAGTTTTGATGAGGGTTTTCGTGGAATCGGAGTTGCCCTGTTGGTGGAGGAGAGGTGGCAAGGGAGGCTGTGAGCGAGTGGTGCGGGAGGAGGGGGGGATCTGTGGAGAGGGAGGGAGGAAGAGTCGCGTGCGCTGCGCTGCGCGCGCTGTATGCGCGCGCCGCGTGTGTCATGGTGGGAGCTTGTCTCCACGTGTCGGGGGGGAGCTGACGAGCCAGCGCCGGCGGCGGGAGCGCTGGGCAGGGAGAACGTCGCTGGGGAGATTGTGTGATCGGGGCGGCGAGCGAGCGTTGGCGGGCGTCTGGACTCGGGCGTCGGCGCCGCCGCACACACAAAAAGAAAGGCGCGGCGACGAGGCGTGGTGGGTGAGAGGGCTGGTCGTAGTGAGGGGAGGGGGGTGAACGAGTCACGCACCATCATGGTTGGTGGCGAGGAGCGGCGGCGGAGAGCGGCTCGGTGGTTACGCGCGCTTGGCGCCGGCCGTGTGTGAGTCTCGTGTGAGTCTGGACCCCACGACTTGGCGGTCGTCCCACTCTCGTCGTTCTCCCTCCTGTCGCTTCCTCCTCTGTCGCGTCGCTCTCGTCTGCCTCGTCCGGCGACGCCGCCGCCGCCTGCCGATCCCTTGCTCTCGCGGCTTCTCCCGCCTTTCGGCGCAACTCTGCCCTCCTCGCGGCATATTTCGGCCCCTCGAGTTTATCGAGCTCTCCTCGCGCAAGGACGACTCTTGTGACGCCCACTGCGATCATTTGCCGCCAAGTCATATCGTTGCTCAGGTCCACTCTCATCTCTTCGAACACTTGTACCTCCACGGATGATGTTGGCGCTGGGGTCCCCTTCGGGTGCATCGTTACAGCTGACGACGGGATTACCACTGGTGTTTCGTCTTCCTCGGAGTCTTCTTCCCCGGCTTCCTCCCGTTCGGCTCTACGTTCATTACGTTCATCGTGGCTCACCCTCCATGCCGTGAACAGGCGCTTTATCCATCCTATATTCTTCTCTCTCTCCTCTGCCCTTGCCTTGGTCTTCTCGTTGTTTCGCACCCATGTCTGCAAATATATATACTAACTGATCACTGGCTGGAACCGCTCTCCGCTCTCTAGCTCTCACTGCCACTGCCTCTGCCCCGGCCGCGCGCGCTTTCCGCTGGTTCGGCGACAGGTGCGGAGCTCTCCCCCCCTCTTCTGCTTCTTCGGCCGTGGCCGTGTGTGTGTGTGTGTGTGTGTGTGTGTGTGTGTGTGTGTGTGTGTGTGTGTGTGTGTGTGTGTGTGTGTGTGTGTGTGTGTGTGTGTGTGTGTGTGTGTGTGTGTGTGTGTGTGTGTGGCCCCGCCGTCGTCTCGTCTTCTTTGCCTGATCCCGTTGACTCCGCGGGCGGCGATCCCGTGCCCAACTCCCCGGGCGAGGGCGGCGGCGTTCGTGGGCGCGGAATTCTTTTCTTCGCGATGTCCACCCCGCCGCGCCGCTCGCGCCGCTCGCGCCGCCTCGCCTCCGCCTCCGCCTCCACCGCCGCTCCCTCGCCAGACACGCCGCCGCCCCCCCGCCTCCTCGACCTCCCCACGGAGCTCCTCGCGCGCGCCCTCTCTCGCTGCAAAAGCCCCGTCGACATCGCTCGCGCTGCGGCCATCTCGCTCCTCTTTCACGCCTCGCTTGCGGTGGAGGGCATCCGCTTGTGGGCGCAAGAGCGCGGCTACGTGCTGCCTGCGCAGCCAGAGGGCGAGGGCTGCACCGTGCGGTGGCTGTGCTTCGCTGCGCTGCTGTGCGAGTCCAACCCGCCGGCGAGGGCAGCAGCAGGCGATCGGCACAACCTTTTCATCGACGGCGAGGGGCGGCTCTCGTCGTGCGGAAAGGCTGAGAGCTGGCTGCCAGGGCTGCTCGGGCACGGCGAGGGAGTGACGCAGCTCAACACGCCGACCCTCCTCCCTTCGCCTCTGGGCGGCGAGCGCGCCATGAGCGTGTCGGCTGCCCCCGGCCACAGCCTTGCCCTCGCCGCCGACGGCACTGTCTGGAGCTGGGGCTATGGAGGGCAAGGCCGGTTGGGCCACGGCGACTGGCAGATCCAGCTGCTGCCCAAGAAGATCGAGGCCTTTGCTGGGCGGCGCGTCGTCGCTGTCTCGGCTGGAGAGGTGCACAACCTCGCCCTCACCGCCGACGGAGCCGTCTGGAGCTGGGGCGATGGAGGCTATGGCAAGCTGGGCCACGGCGACCGTCAGAACCAGCTCCTGCCCAAGAGGGTCGAGGCCTTGGCTGGGCGGCGCGTCGTCGCTGTGTCGGCTGGAGGTCCGCACAGCCTCACCCTCACCGCCGACGGCGCTGTCTTGAGCTGGGGCTGGGGAGGCGATGGCCGGTTGGGCCACGGCGACTGGCAGAACCATCTGCTACCCAAGAAGGTCGAGGCCTTGGCTGGCCAGCGCGTCCTCGCTGTGTCGGCTGGCTTTACTCACAGCCTCGCCATCACCGCCGACGGCGCCGTCTGGAGCTGGGGCGCTGGAGGCGGGGGCCAGTTGGGCCACGGCAACCAGCAGTACCAGCTGCTGCCCAAGAAGGTCGAGGCGTTGGCTGGGCGGCGCGTCGTCGCTGTGTCGGTGGGGAACTTCCACAGTCTCGCCCTCACCGCCGACGGAGCTGTCTGGAGCTGGGGCCTTGGCGAAGATGGCCAGTTGGGCCAGGGCGACCAGCAGCGCCAGCTGCTGCCCAAGCAGGTCGAGGCCTTGGCTGGCCAGCGCGTCGTCGCTGTGTCGGCGGGGAACTTCCACAGTCTCGCCATTACCGCCGACGGCGCCGTCTTTACCTGGGGCAACGGTGCACGCGGCTGCCTAGGCCACGGAGAGGACCTGTTGAACCAGCTGCTGCCCAAGAAGGTCGAGGCGTGGCGGCCGCACGCCCATCTGGCAATCTCATCTTATTGTCCCATGGGTGTTTGAGGCTTTGGGGAGGGTTGACATCGTGATTGCGGCGGAAATTTTCTTTTTCTGCTGGAAAATTCCGGCGTGAAGAGAGGACCCCGACCGACGGGAGGGCCCAGACCTACCCTACCTACCCTGTCATGACGTCCGGCCAAGCAAAAAGAACACACACCTGCGCGCTGCGAGTTGTTTCGAGAGTTTCGGGGCCTTCGTGCGAAAAACACGAATGTCAGCAGAGTCCTCCTCCGGGCGGCTTTTTTTTCTTTCTTTTGGGGGTGTACCGGTGTGCAAAGGGTTCCCAAACGACACGATGCCGACCGGCCTTCTCCAGTCGCCACTTCCCTCCTCCTCACCGAACAAGGTGCCTCCGCCAACTCCAATCCTCCTGATCTCTCCCTCCCAACAGCGCGCCACTCGGCGCCACGCATCGCGCCGCGTACCAGCTCATGAGAGCCACATGCCGCTCCACTCCCCAGGATCCGACCGCGATCGCTGCCAACTCGGTCTCCGAGACTAGCCGGCAGCAGATCACGATCGGCGAGATCCTCGCCACCCTCGCCGGTGGGGCGCAGCAGCGAGCGATGTACCCAACGCTGCAGCCGACCGTCCTCGCCACCGTCACCGGCACCGATCCTCCGGGAGCGCCGAGGCCGGGCGCCGACGTTGTGATGGCCGAGCTGGCCTCGCCGCCTGTGCCGATGCCGGGGCATTCGGGCGGGGCGACCACCGCCGACGCCGCCGCGAGCACGGCGGCGAGCGACGCCGACTTGCCCTTTGAGTGGGCGCGCGTTGACACTTCCGAGACATTTCCGTCCTCCGTCACCGCTGACCCCATGCCTTTGCCACGTTGCCCGATGCCCTCTCCGCACCAGCAACATCACGGTGCTCCCAGGCGCGCTGCTACTGCCCGCTCAAGGCGATGCCGGGCGGCGCGGTGATCACGGGGCAGGAGTGCGACTCGGACCTGACGGTGACGGTGCGGCTGCAGACGCCTCTCCTGTACTGGCGCGAGCGGTCGCGCTGGATGTGGCACAAGAAGTGGTCGCTGCCGCGCATCTTTGTGTCGGTCGACGTCGGCGCCGGCGTGCCCCTCGACCGCCCGCTGCTCGCGATGATCTCATGTGGCACTCTGGTTGCGGGAGACTCGGAGCTGCACGACCAGGTGCGACCCGCCCCCTTCCCGGCCCAGGCAGGCCCCCTGTACCGCCGCAGGGCACGCTACACAGCCCGCCCCAACATGAGCGGCGATCGCCCCATCTACCGCTCCGCCTCGTCGAGTCCCACCAGTACCACTGCTGCCTACCGCAGGGCCTGTCGGGCGACTGCGTGCAGCGGCTGACCGCGTCCTCGGGTGCGAGCTCAAGCCAAGATCAGCCGAGCTCAAGCCGAGATCAGCCGAGCTCAAGCCGAGATCAGCCGAGCTCAAGCCGAGATCACCCGAGATGAGCCGAGCTCAGACGAGACCAGCCAAGAGCCGAGTTTTTCCGGGCACACGCCCTTGCCCTTTCAAGCCCCCCCCCCCCCCCCCCGGCTTTCTCCAGGTGCGCTGTTCGAGGCCAACTTCTCGTCGCTGCTGCTCACGCAGACGTCCTTCAACTGCGGCAACCGCCCCTTCCACCTCCTCGTCACCGTCCTCGCCGCGCCGCTGCAGGGCGCCGAGCCGGGCGAGGGCGGCGCACAGGCCCTCGCCTGCCTCACCTCGCCTCGGACGTCGGCCCTCTCCCTTAGACTCTCCCTCTCTTCCTCTCTCCTCCTCTCTCTCCCCGCTCCTCTCTCCCTCCCTCCCTCCATCTAACTTCTCCTCTCCCTCCCTCCCTCCCTCCCTCCCTCCCTCCCTCCCTCCCTCCCTCCCTCCCTCCCTCCCTCTGCCACACACCCCTCACCCTTGCCCCCCTGCCTCCACCACGCACACCCCTCTTTGCACCAGGCCCAGGCCCTCGCCTGCCTCACCTCGCCTCCCATCCACGTCGACGCACGCCGACGCACTCGCGGCGAGCGCCCCCCAGATGCGGAAGAAGTAGGAGTAGTGGGAGGAGAGGAGGAGGAGGAAGCGCACGCGCGCACGGCGTGAGCGGCTCCTCAGATGCGGAACACGGAGGACACACTCTGGACCGCGCCCGACATGGCCGAGACATGGCCGAGACATGCCCGAGACATGGCATGCCCGAGACATGGCCGAGACATGTCCACTAGGCGAGCGCCCCGACGCGCAAAGCTCGGACGTGCGGCTGCTGGTGCGGCAGCGATCCGGGGCGCACGCTGTGAGCGGCGCCGCCGCCGTCCCTCCGCCGCCGCGCGCGCCGCCAAAGCCGGCCGGAGGGGGGCGGCAGCAGCTGCTGCCCAGCGGCGCGCACCCGGGCGGTGAGGCGGTGTCGGGCATCACTCCCGCCGCCCTCGAGGTGCTCGCTGCGACGGGCTGCTCGGTGTGCTTGCGGCGCAGCGCCCCACCTCGGCCACTCTCGAGTCGATCTCTGCCAATCTCGCCTAATCTCGCCTAATCTCGCGCCAGGTGCTCGTGGTGCAGCCCGACCTCGCAATCTCCGGCTGCCTCACGCCGCGCCCGTTCGGCTTCTCGCCCGCCGAGCTATCGGGCGTGTCGCTGCTGCGGGTGCTCCACGCCGACGAGCACGTTGCCTTCGTGCAGACCGCACGCGCCCTCCTCGCCGCCGCGTCGGGCAGCGGCAGCGCAGTGGACGCCCCGGCATGCGCGGCACGCGTGGTGCATCGCGTCGCCGTCAGCGGCGCCGCCACGCCGCTGATCGTCGACTCCACGCTCTCCGTCCTTCCCGGCACCCCGCAGCGGCTGCTCGTCGCCTCGCGCTGTGCGGTCCCCGTGTCGGCGTCGCCGGCGAGCGGCATCTTCCGGGCGCGGCTAATCTCGGCGCATCTCGGCGCATCTCGGCGCATCTCCCGGCTTCTCTCGTCTGTCATCTCGACGCATGGCATCTCATCTCGGCCGTCTCGGCTCCCGTCGGAGCGCTTGCGGCATTGCTCAGGTCTTCCCAAACACGACGCTGCCAAACAGCGGGCGGGGGCTCGAGGCGAGCCGCGGGCGGCTAGCCTCCTCCAGGCCCTTCCCGGACGCCTCCCGAGAGCCTCCCCCCCAACCTTGCGATGTAGGAGAGCCGCGGGCCGGGAGCGTCCCCGCCCGACGCGATGCCGCCACTGCGTACGCCGGCGGACCGCCCCTAGATGCTGTCTCCGGAATGCAGATGCGTGCATTCCAACAAGCTCTCGAGAGGGCACACGCACAGAAGGGCCCAACTGCCACCTGCCGTCTTGAGCTGTGCTCACAGCCACGCGATTCCGTGAGCACACTGCACAATCCCGTGACCCCGACCGCGCACTTCGCGTCCAGGCGCCCCCCCCCATGGGCCTCGAGGCAGCGGCGGCGGCGGCGTCGGTGGCGTCGGCGGCGGCGGCGGCAGCGGCAGCGGCGGCGGCGGTGGCGCGGCCCAGCGCCGACCCACCGTGGAACGCCGCGCCGCGCCTCGCCATGCCTCCACTCCCGCCCGTGCGCCGCAACGTCGAGGGTGCCGCCGCGGCTGCGGCGGTGGCGGTTGCGAGCGCGAACGACGCGCGCTGCCAGGCCGTCGCATGTGCCGTGCAAGACAAGGTGGGTGGGGCGGCGACGTGAGGGAGAGGCAAAAGGGGGGGGGGTGCGGGTGCGGGCACGGGGGGCGCCACTCTCGCGAGGTAGGCGCGAGATGTACCACACATCACCCTCGCCGGCGGGTAGAGAGAGGCATCGGGGTGGTCTGGCTCTGGGCTCTCCGCGTGCAGCTTTCGGGCTGCTCGGCGTACTGGCTCCCCATCTGTGAAGGAAAAGCGGGGGAGAATGACAAAAATGCCGCGAGAGTGGAGAGGGGGCGTCATCCGTCAAAGCTCAAACCGCGGAGGCCGGCGTTCTCTCTCTCTCTCTCTCTCTCTCTCTCTCTCTCTCTCTCAGCTGTCAGCTCGCTCAGCTCTCTCTCTCTCTCTCTCACTCACTCTCTCTCTCTCTCTCTCTCTCTCTCTCTCTCTCTCTCTCTCTCTCTCTCTCTCTCTCTCTCTCTCTCTCTGTCTCTGTGAGCGCCGAACGCATCGTCATCGGAGAGTGCTCGGTTACTGGATTAGGCCGGCTCGCGATTACCTCTCGCTGGGGGGA
>NW_005201391.1:223322-231782 GCF_000372725.1 Emiliania huxleyi CCMP1516 | reverse complement strand
CTCGCAGCGGGCACGGCAATCAATGAAACCGCCATCTTCCCGCTTGCGGACCGCCAACCCATTCGCAGTGTCAGCTGGAGCCCCCCCCCCCCCTAGCATGTGGTGTGAGTAGAAGCACGCCCCCCTCCCTGGAAGCGATGTGCGCCTGCTCCAGAGCCCTTAGCCACCCTTCATATCTTGCGCGGTCATTATGCGTGCTCTCAAAAAAGAAAAGCCGGATCCGACAAACCCGAGCTGGGATTAACACACCCGCACCGAGAGCTCCGCCGAGGCGGGGCATGGGGTGCTGTGGTCAGTGCGCACAGGCCTGGACGGTCTTGGCCGTCGGTCCTGTCTGGGCACGCCTCGCGCGCCCCGCGGCAAAAAAACTCTTGAGGATTCCCGCACACCCCGGATATTCCTTCTCGAGCTCCCGTCCGTGAATGCGAGGCGCTCCCTCCCACCTTCGCACACTCTGTATATCACAACAGTGTCGATCAACCCCGGCGCTTGTCTGATTTGTGGCACGCAATCCGCCAATCCCGGCGCTTGAGTTGTCTGATTTGTGGCACGCGGCGATGGCGGCGGAGAAGGCATTCTTCAGCCGGGGAGGGGGCCTCTTACAGCAGCCTGGCGCTTCCCACCCACGGTGGAGGACATCGAGATCTCGACTAGATCCGGCCTACGTATCCGGCCGTAACCGTTCTTTCTGTGGAGATTGGTTCTGCTGCACGACACGAGTTTATAAGTAACAGCTAACTCACTAACACTAACAGATTTTGTATTGCACCAATATATCTCGCCACATAAATTACACGCCCTGTTCTTTTACGGGAATTACGCACGTCCATTTATTTTAGCGCCCCTCCCACCCCCGCCCCTCCCACCCCCACCCCTCCAATATGATTTACAGCTTTTGAACCTCCGATCCTGCCCCTGCTTCGCGATCTTGGCCATCGCGCGGCTACGCGCGTAAGCGAGCGCGGCTTCTTCCACCGTCTCAAACGTGCCCGAGATCCATTGTGCATTCTGGCCAGCATGGTCGTCCGCCCCGCGATGTTGCCAATGCATGGCATTGTAAGCGCGGTAGCACGTTCTGAGTGAGCGCTTGCCCGCGTCATACACAACCACGCCGCGGAAGCCTGTGCTCGTGTTCGAGCTCGACGGCTCAAGCTGCAGCCCCTCGCTTATGGCCTGCTGGCGTGCCGCCTCCGCCTGCCGAGCCAGCCTGGGCGCGCGCGCAGCTTCATCGCTCCGCCGCTGCTCCTCAGCGGCCGCAGCCCGCGCCGCTGCCGCCTCCTCGACCGTGTCGAAGCTGCCGACGTAGCGGGACTTCCCTCCCCCTTCCCCCTCCCCGCCCGGGACGTCCAGGCGCGCGCGGTACTTATTCCCATGCTTGTAGACGCCTCGATAACCCGTCCACGAGGGGCCTCGATAACCCGTCCGCCAGCCGACAAGTCGTCTCCTTGACGACGTCCCGCGAGCCGAAACCCCACTGTCGGCGTCTGCCGCCTCGCTCTCGAAGCCCGGCGCATCGGTTGGTCCAACTGCGCGACCACATAGTATAATGTGCGACGTGGTCTCGGACACACACCTCTCTCGGGCCGCCGTCAGCCTCTGCTCGTCGGAGTGGGCGGGCCTCCCAGCCTCAGCCGCTGGATGAAAGAGCTCCGCCAGCGGCACCGCCTCCTCCTCGTCGCCGTCCTCGTACGCCACGCCAAAGGTGCCTGCTCACAGCTGCAGGTGTGAACACAGCGTCTCTTCACAGCTCGTACGCCCCACGCCAAAGGTGCCGTCGTTGTTGACGGAAGCCACCTCGCCGCGGTACCTACAAGGGAGGGAGGGGAGAGGGTCGACAAGAGCAGCTCCTCCCCGTCGCAGTCTTGGACACGCTCGAGCCGCGGCACCAGCGCGACACGTCCGAGAAGTAGACCGCCACCGCAGCCCCCTCGACGGCGTCGGCAGCGGCGAGCGGCGCGCCCGGCCGTGTCAGCGGCTGCTGCTGCTGCTGCTGCTGCTGCTGCTGCTGCTGCTCGCCCGGCTCGCAAGAGTCGTTGCGCGCCGGCAACAGAGAGTACGTCGCGCGAGCAGGCCGGCGAGCGTGACACGTCGCGCAGCGCTCGGCAGCCGCGGGATTAGCCAAAGTGCAGCCGCGGCAATTCCACTCGGCATCGCAGGAGGCGAGGCACTCGTCAAGAAGTGGGGCGGCCACCGCCGACCGCACACCGCTCGACTCGGTCGCTGCAAAGAATGCCGTGTCCACTCGAAGCGCGCGGTGCGACTTGACCGGCTGGCGACACGACGGGCATTCCTTCTTGACTGTGAGTGCGGTCTTGACGCATGCCTCGCAAAAGCGGTGCCCGCAGGGCGTCAGCACCGGCGAGCAGAATGTGTCCCAGCAGATCGGGCAGCGCAAGGAGATCGAGGTCGCGGCGCTGGCGGCGCGCGACATATATATATATGCCTCAGGTTAGTCTCCCGCTCCCCCCCCCCGGGTCGCGACTAGACCGGCGCAAAAATTCTTTTCTACAGTCCGCACCTGTGTCGCCTGACTGCTGTGAGAGAGAGTTGTTTTAATTAAATTCTTTTCTCAATCTGTGTGTGTGTGTGTGTGCGTGCGTGTGTGAGTGTGTGCGCGCGCGCGTGTGTGTGCATCTCAGGGCGCCATGGGCTGACGCTGTCTGTGCTTCGAACGACCGGTTGAGTGCACGGCCATGAGGCTGCGTGACCGTGCGTCGCAGCGCTTCGGGAGGAGGTGAAATGTAGTCCTCTTGCACCAATGGGTCGGTCGAGAACGAAATCCGAGACCCCTCCCCCCCGCCCCGACCCCCCCACCCCCTTGCTCCCCTCCCCCCCTCGGGAGGGCCGAACTGAGGCGCCCGTGGGGACCCCGCAATTCCCTTCCCCCCTCGGAGGGGGCCGGACGAGGCGTACCCCGGGGGCCCCGCTCTGTCCCTCGCATAGCGGCCACTCTTCGGATCGCTGGTCGAGCGACCCGGGGGATGCCCCGCGCGCCTGACCCAGGCGCGAAAAACGAATCTGCGAGGCGAGGCCGCTCACGCGCGGCCCGATGGGGAGGAACGGGGCGGACTGCGGGGATCGGCCTCTTACACCGCCCTTCCTTGCAGCGAGCCCCCTCCAACCCACCCGCGCTAGGTCTCGGGTTTGACGCATGGGGTCACTCCTGCGAAACTCGTGAACTAGCCGGGGCAGTCGGAGAAGGGGCAACTCCGTGCACTGACGGTCGGCCGTCAGAAGCCACGCCTGCGTGGATCGCGTCACACCAATCCTCAAAAGTCGCCAAAAGTGGCCAAAAGTGGCCAAAAGTGGCGAATCACCCGCCCGCCGTCCCGGCGGTCCCGCAGCTCGCGCACATCTCCCTCTTAACCCACCTCTCTAACATCACATAATGGTATTGCTAATTAAAAATCTCTCTCTGTCTGGATTCTTACGACCCTCACCCGCCAAGGAAGGCAGGTGTGCAATGATGTATGTGCGCGTCTGTTGTTGTCCTACGCGCGGGGACCGAAAAAGAAACAAAAATCCTACCAGTGGCCCGATAGTAGTACCGGCCTTCTTCAAACGATCGAAAGAAGGCGCGCTCCCACAAAGAAATAAAATCCTCGGGGTGCCGAGAGGTGTCGCGCGAGTCCCTGGGAACAGCATGCGCTCCGACGTGATTTGCTTGGCCCGCGCAGCTGTGGAACCGCCGCTGTCTTCGATGACGTCAACCTCGATTGGCTCCCTCTCTCTCGAGAAGGTTGGAATCGTCTCCGAGTCGCCGCTCCCGTCCACGGCACTCATGCTGCTGCGAGAGATCAAAGAGCAGGCCGGCGAACCCCTGGCGAGACTGAGGGCGTCCATGGGGTGGTGCTTGGATGACGCGCAGTTGAGTGAGCTCCGTTACCACAAGCACGAGCTCGCCCGCATGGCAAAGCATCTCGCACCTTCGGCGCTCGCACACCTCATGATCACGACAGAGCTCGCCTATGGCGCCTGGACCGCGGCCGGCAAGCTGGGCACCCTACGTCACCACCTCGCGGTCAGCCGCGTCCTGGCGGCGATCAAGGCCGACGGAGAGGTCATCGAGGCTGCGATGCTGGCGGGCTTGCGCGAGGCGGAGGTTGGCGTGGCGGCGCAGGACTTGACTGCCATCCTCGGAGAGGAGGCGGCCGCCGCCATCGACGAGATTGGCGGCGGCGTCTCGACGGTATGGCGCCTCTCGGCGCGGCTCGAGCGCGCCGCCGAGGGTGCGGACGGCGGCGCTGGCGCCGGCGTGGCAGAAGAAGGGGGCGAGCTCGGCGCGAGTCGGGCGGAGCAGCTCGAGCGGCAGTGCCAGATCATGCTCGCCGGCTGCGACGACCCTCGCTCGATTGCAATCGCGCTCGCGTCGCGCCTCGTCTCGATGCGCGAGCTGTACGGCGCGATGGTCGGCCAGCAGCTCGGCGTCAACCGCTGTCCGCCGCGCCTCGCCACCTGGAACCTTCTCTGAACCTTCTCGGAGCCTTCCCGTAAGGCGTCAACGAGCTGGCCGCCGCGCCTCGCCGCTCGGATTGCGCGCTCGGCTGCTTGAGCGCGTGTGCGCTCGACAGCGGCGCCGCGTGCGCCGCCTTCCAGCGGTGCGGCGGCGACGCCGCCGAGTGGCGCGCGCTGCTGCAGCGGCGCGACGTCTTCACGCAGCAGACGGAGGAGGTGTTCATCCCGCTCGCGCAGCGGCTCGGGATGTGGTGCGAGACTCCTCTCCCTGGAGCCCCTCCAAATGCCGCGCTAAGCAGTACGGTGGCGCACACCCTGCCACGCCCGCCTCTCAGGTACTTCAAGACGGAGCTCGAGATCCTAGCCTTCTCGGTGGGGAGGCCTGCCGAGTATGCCGCCCTCTCCTCTGCGCTGGCGGACCTGACGGAGCGCGCGCGGCCGGCGCTCGAGGAGGCGGAGGGGCAGATCGAGGCGGCGCTGGCGTCCGACCCGCTGCTGCAGCGGCAGACAAAGTGGATCCGGGTGCACGCGCGCATCAAGGACCTCGTCTCTGTGGCGCGCAAGATGGAGCGCAAGGGGCTGGAGAGCGTCGACGGGCTCGACGACCTGCTCGCCTTCCGCTTGGTGGTGATGCCGACCGAGACGCGGCCCCTCTCCCCGGACGGGCACCGGCCGGAGCGGATGAGCGCGCGGGACTGGGAGGCGCGGCAGGCGCTGCTGTGCTACCGCGTGCTCGAGGCGGTGCACAAGACGCTGCCCGTCGCCTCGACGGCCAAGGGCGCGCTCCTCAAGGACTTCATCGCCTCGCCGAAGCCAAACGGCTACCGCTCCCTCCACTCGTGCGCGCTGGTGCGCGGCATCAAGGCGGAGGTGCAGGTGCGCACCGCCGAGATGCACCACCAGGCAGAGTACGGCTCGGCGGCGCATTGGCTGTACAAGGCGGACGACCGCCGCCGCGACGCGGCGCACCAGGTCTGGCAGCGCGAGCTCGGCTTCGACCAGACGACCGGCTTCGGCGAGCCGCGCCGCTCGCCCGTCAAGCGGCGGGTCGCCGAGGAGCGGCGCCTCTTTGGCGGCGACGGCGGGGCGGAGGCAGGCGAGGGCAGCGAGAGGGCGGAGGGCGGCGGCGGTGGCCGCGGCGGTGGCCGCGGCGGTGGCTCCGCGCCGCGAGAGGTGGAGGCCGGCGCGGCGTCTCGCTCGCCGCGCCGGCCGGAGTCGGACCGCCGCAAGCTCTTCGTCGCCTCGCTCAGCTTCGACGTGACCGAGGGCGACTTGCAGGAGCTGTTTGCCCCGTTTGGGCGGCTCACCGAGTGCCGCGTCGCCACCAGCCGCGAGACGGGACGCTCCCGCGGCTATGGGTTTGTCAGCTTTGCTGACGCGAGCGACGCGGCGGCTGCGTGTCGCGAGCTGACCGGCCGAGAGGTGCGCGGCCGAGCGTGCCGAGTCGAGGTGAGCCAGCCCCGCGGCGGCCGAGGCGGCCGCGCCGATCCAGCTTACTCTCCGCCTTCCGCTCCCGCCACGACGCCGAGTGCCGCAACGCCGAGGGTCGCCGCGCCGGCGGCCGGGGCGGCGGGGGCGGCCAGGCCAAAGCAGCTGGTGCGGCGCGCGAGCCGGCGGGCGGGGGCGGGCGAGGTGTCGCGTGCCGAGCACACCATCGGCCGTGTCCACACGGCGCTGCGCGCGCGGCGCGTGCTCGCGTCGCAGGAGGACGGCACAGTCCTCTCCTTCGAGGCTGGCGTGACGGTCGAGGCCGCCCTCCGCTCGCTGCCGGCCGGCGGCGGGCCTACGCCCGGCGAGGCGCTGGCGCGGGCGGTGGTCAACGGGAGGCTCGTGCGCGCCGACTACGCGCTGCAGAACGGGGACGTCCTCGGTCCCCTCGAGGCAGCGACTTGGCGGCCGGCGCGGCGCGAGACGAGCGAGACGCTCGAGGCCATGGCGGCGGCAGACAGCGGCGTGAGCAGCGACACGCGCTACTGGGCGGGGCGCGTACCCTGGCCATGGTCCCTAATCCAGAGCGACGACGCGAGCGACCAGGCGGCGTGGCGGGTCGAGGCGGAGCGGAAGCACGGCAACGTTGCCCTCACCGCGCTGCTCACGTGGCTGTGGCTCGTGCTGACGGGCTGGACGGCGGCGGACGCGCCCCCCCTCTCGGGCCTTAGCGGCCTCGGCGCGCTCTGCTGGGCGATGCAGGCCGGCACGTACTCGCTCTTCGAGGCGCGCTCGCTGCTCCGCAACGTGCGTGCGCCGCTGGGCAAGGTCCCGGAGGCGGCGCGCCGGAGGCGGCGGCGGCTCGGGCCTCACCTCGGCCCGTTGGAGCCGCCCGTCGAGGCGGGGCGCGCCGCCATGCTCGTCCTGACTGCGATCGCGCTGACTAGCGACGCGAAGATGGAGGGCGGCATGCTGCACGAGTTTTGGACCGGCGTGGGCCGGCTCGCGCAGGCGCGGACTGCCTTCGATCACGCCGCGGCCGCCGCCACGCCCACGCTCGCGCCGCCGACGGAGGCGCCCGCCCCCATCGTCGAGGAGAGCCCGATGCCCCCGCTCGTGGGGGACGCAACCTTCTTGGGCGTCTTCCCGGACGCTTGATGGCGGCGGCGGCGGCGGCGGCGGCGGCGCGATTAGAGTTGGTGCGACGCGCGCGGCCAGAGCCAGAGGCTACGGAAAGTGAAGCTATGTAAAATGATTGGTGCATGATGTTCTGCGTAGAGTATAGAGGAACGAGGAGGTGGACGACGACGACGAGCAAGGCCTCGCCCTCGCGCCGGAGGAGAAGGCCGGCCTGGGCCCTGGCGGTGGCGCCGGAGGAGAAGCGGGGCTTTCGAGGAGGCTTTGGACTCCTGATCCGGTCCGGGGCCACTTACTTGCACTTCGGGCACGAGGGAGGCTTCTTCGGAGGATGCCGCCCAGGAGCAGTCCATGGAGCAGTCGTCATCGGTGCTGGGCGCCGCCCTGCAGCGGGCGGCGCAATGCTCGGGCTGGGCGCGCCGGGAGATGCTTGCGGGCGAGGCTATGGCCAATCGCAACCAGGCCAGGGCGGCGCTTACTATACCGTATACGGTCGCTGATGAGACTCGATTTTTTGGGGCGTTGCAGGGCGGGTGTCGGTCGGCCGCCCGTGCGCCCCACAATACCCACCACAATCACCCACCTCGTCGTCTGGCGTCTGGGCTGCACATCAGATGTGTTCCGAAATTATGTTCAATGACTCGGAAGAAGAAGCTGGACCCCTGGCGAGGCAGGTCGCTAGACTGAGATGAGACCGCCAGAGTGGAGTAGGGAGTCCACCGAGCACCGCGCTGTGAGCCTGTGGCGCTGTCCCTTGTCAGGAGCAGGAGAAGATCGTTCCCCTGATCGTCCTTCCAAAACCCTGGGCCTGCTCGTGTGCAAGTGGGGACCCTTTCCTCCTCCCATCCCTCGTTTGGCTTTCTGTGAAATGGGAACCTAGAGCCCACGGTTCCCTGGGGTCGACTCGTGAACGAGTATAAAGAGCGGTTGGAAACGACCAAAGAATTTTACTACAAAACTCCCTCGCACGACACTAGGCACGGGACTGGCGCGCACTGGCACTAACTAACACCGGTACGGCTAACCTCGAAATCTGCACCTTGGATGGCTGCGCTCCCTGTTTCGCAGCCATCCGTGCTAAGGATGGCTGGCACGCCTAGATCTCAGCCATGCACTCCTACCGGATGGCTGAGAACTAGGCATGCCAGCCATCCTTAATTCACATGGTTGCAATTAAAGCATCCTGGCCACTCCGCCCTCCCAGCACGCGCCATTTTGGCTGCCTTCCAGCCAGTGCAGCCATCCTCCGGCCGATGGCTGCGATGGCTGTGTCCCGGCCATCTCCGCCCGGCCGCATGATGGCTGTCATACAGCCGTCGCAGCCATCGGCCGGACGATGGCTGAGCTTACTAGATCCTGACCAAGCGTTCCAACGCGATGGCTGAGAGATAACGACGCCAGCCATCCAGAACAAGGGTGTGGTGGCTCGCGCAGCGTGAG